>NW_006408638.1:3338588-3380682 GCF_000296735.1 Chrysochloris asiatica
GAAAGCAATATATTTCTTGCTTCTGCCACAAATTCCCCCAGCTGTGAGCCTTCCAACCTTCTAAGTATTCCTTTATATGTGGTCAGAGTTCTGGGACCATCCCCTGAACCTGCTTGGTCAGGTATTCTGTGTTGTTGTTGGCGGAGCTCTCTGCTATACGTCCACCCAATCCACCATCTTGTTTCACCTTTTGATTTCTTGACTGCTGCTTCTATGAGTATTGATGGTTGATTCAAACAAAATGAAGTCTTTGAAACTTCAGTTTTTCTCCATTTATATGGATGTTGTTTATTGGTCCAGTAGTGAGGATTTTTGTTTTCTTTACACTGAGATGCAACCCATACAGAAGCTGTGGCCGTTCATCTTCTTCAGTCAGTATTTTAAGTCCTCTCTGTTTTTAACAAGCAAGGTTGTGCCATCAGCATATTGCAGGTTGTTAATAAGTCTTCCTCAATCCTAATGCCACATTTTTCTTTATATAATCCAGATTGTTGTATTATTTATTTAGCATACAGATTGAATAAATATGGTAAAGACTACAGTTCTGGCACACACTTTTCTAATTTTAAAGCATTCAGTGTTTCTTTATTATACTCTAACAACTGCCTATTAGTCTATGTACAGGTTCCTCATGAACACAATTAGTGTTCTAGAATACTCATTCTTTCCAATGTTGTCCATAGCTTGCCATGATCTTTACAATCAAAAGCCAATGTGTAGTCAATAAAGCACAGGTAAACATCTTTGTGGTATTCTCTACTTTCAGCCAAGATCCATCTGGTATCAGCAATGAGGACCCTCATTCCACATCCTTGGCTGAATCTGGCTTGAACCTTTGGGAGTTCTCTGTCAATGTATGGTTGTAGCCATTTTTGAATTATATTTAGCAAAATTTTACTTGCATGCAATATTAATGTTGTTGTCTGATGATTTCTAAATCCTGTTGGGTCACCTCTCTTTGGAAATGGGCACATATATGGATCTCCTCTAGTCAGTTGGCCAGGTAGTTGTCTTCCAAATTTCTTGGCATAGATGATTGAATGCCTCCAGTATAGCATAAGTTTGTCAAAAGATTTCAATTTGTATTCTATGAATTCCCAGATTCTTGTTCTTTGCCAATGCCTTCAATGCATCTTGGATGTCTTTCTTTTGGTCATATGCTATCTTATGAAATGGTTGAACTTCGACTATCTCCTTCTGCTACAGTGACTTTGTATATTCTTTCCATCTTTTAATGATTTCTGCATCATTCAATATTTTGCCCATGGACTCTTTAAATATTGCAAGTCGAGACTTGAATCTTTTGTTTAGTTCTCTCAGCTTGAGAAATTCCAAGTGTATTCTTCCCTTTTGGTTTTCTAACTCCATGTCTTTGCACATTTCATTATAATATTTGACTTTGCCTTTTCGAGTCTGGAGCTGACTTTGAAATTTTCTATTCAGCTCTTTTATTTCCTCATTTCTTCCATTCTCTATGATGGAGAACAAGTTTCAGAGTCTTTTCTGATATCCATTTTGGTTTTTTCCTTCTTTCTTGTCTTCTTATTGACCTTTTGGTTTCTTCCTGTAAGATGTTCTTGAGGTCATCTCACAACTCCCCTGGTCTTTGGTCTTTAGTGTCTAATGCATCAAATCTTTTCTTGAGATAATCTCTAAATTCAGGTCAGATATGCTCAAACTCTTATTTTGGTTCTTGTGGACTTGTTTTAATTTTCTTCAGCTTCAGCCTGAACTTGTATATGAGCAATTAATGCTCTGTTCCACAGTCTGCCCCTGGTCTTGTTTTCATTGATGATATGGAGCTTTTCCACTGTCTTATTCCACAGATTAGAAAATATGTAAATATGTAAAAAATATCAATTTGATATCTATGTATTCAATCTGGTAAGGTCCATGTGCATAGTCATTTTTAATGTTTTTTTTTAAAAAAGGTATTTTCAATGAATAAGTCATTGGTGGCAAAATTCTACCATGAGATCTTCAGCAACTTTTCTATTACTGAGACCACTTTTCAATACTGATCCTTTCTCTCTGTTCCCAACCTTTGCATTCCAATCTCCAGTAATTATCAATACATCTTTATTGCATGTTTGTTCAATTTCAGACTGAAGAATTTGGTAGAATTCTTCAATTTCATCATCATTGGTCTTAGTGGTTGGTGCATAAATTTGAACTATATAGTATTTACTGATCATCCTTTTAAGTGTATGGATATTATCCTAGCACAGCATTGATGTTCAAGACAGATCTTGAAATGTTCTTTTTGATGATGAATGTGATGCCATTCCTCTTCAGTTTATCATTCCTGGCATAATAAGCCATGTGATTGTCAGATAAAAATGGCCAATTCCTATCCATTTCTGCTTAGTAATGCCTAGGATGTCAATGTTTATGTGTTCCATTTAATTTTTTACAATTTCCAATTTTCCTCAATTAATACTTCCCACATTCCTTGTTCTGATTATTAATGGATGTTTACAGCTGTTTCTTTTCATTTGAGGTCCCAGAGGCTTTACTCCATTCACATCATCATGGCCACCTCTACTTTGAGGAGACAGTTCTTTCCCTGTCATATTTTGAGTGCCTTCCAACCAGGGAGGTTCATCTTTCAGCACTATATCTGTCATGTACAAATATTCAATATTGTTTTGTTTGTTTGTTTTTTACAGCTTTAACAATCAAATTTATTTTCTCACAGTTTAAAAGGTTATAAATCCAAAGTCAGGATGCCAACTCTAAAGAAAGACTTTCTTTGCTAGCCTTGGAGGGGGAGTTCCTGGTCTCCTTTCAATATTTGTGTCCCTTGGAGATCTACCATGTGTAGATCTCCCTGGGCCTAGGAAGTTCTCCCTGGGCCTGGGAAGTTCTCAATGTAGAACTCTGGGCCTAAAGAACTCTTGGCTTTCTTTCTTGAGGTCTCTCTGCTTTCATATTTGACTAACATATACTTATTGGATATTGAATACATTAAGAATGATAAAGTAGCATAAATCTTTTACATAAAAATCTATATAAACTATTTTGTCTTCTTTTCAGCATGGTCACCACTGTGCAATTATATAGGATAATAAAGCATTTTCCAGTATATCATCTATTTGAAGAGTAAATACAAGACATTAGACCACAAGGTTACTTAAATGTTTCAAAGAATTCAACTATCAGGCTTCTTTTAAGAAATCTAATTTTCCTTGTCAGAAAGAGAAGTGGAAAGGAACACTTGAAAAAATAATTTTAGAATATTCACTTTTTCTCCAACATCCTCCACACACAGATAAAATGTCCAAGGAAATTAAATTATTATTCTCTATTTGGGATGACAAAAGCTTGGAAGTATTGAGACTCAGTGTCAATAATAGGAAGTTTATGTCAGTAATATAAGCCTTCCATATGGCACTACAAAGGAATGCTCAAATCTACAAAGTTCTGATTTCATTCCTGGTGATACCCAATGTTTTCAAAAATGGAAGCTTTAAAAAGTTCATGGAAAATTTAAATTGAAAAAAAAAAAATAATAATGGAGACTTCCACAAAATTTTTGAAGCCTCCATGTATATACATGTTGTTGTTGTTAAGTGCCGTCAAGTCGGTTCTGACCCATAGCGATCCTGCATAGGGTTTCCAGGGAGTGACTGGTGAGCTTGAATCACTGAGCTTGTAGTTCAAACGGCTTTGCAGTCTGGCGCATTAACTCACAGTGTCACACCAGGACTTCTATTCAAAATCAAAACCAAAACTACTGCCGTCAAATCGATTCCTATGCATAGGATATAGGATTTCCAAGAGTGTATGTATATTCTTTATGGGAGTAGACATCCTCATCTTTTCCCTTAAGAATGGCTAGTGGGTGAAACCACCTTGTGGTTAACAGTCCAACACCTAACCCACAGTACTATCAGAATTAAATTTTTCTTAATTTCCCAATACTTGACTTCATATCAGAGCTCTGGTGTTGCTGGTGGATGAACACTGGGCTGCCAACCACAAAGTTTGCAATTCAAACCCACCAGGTACTCCATGGGAGAAAGGTGAGGCTTTCTTCTGTAAGGATTTACATCCTCAAAATCTATGTTGTTAAGTGCCGTTGAGTCAGTTCCAACTCATTGCAACCCAGTCTAGGGTTCCCAAGGATATGGGGTTGCTATGAGTTGGCATCAAGTGAACGACAGGGCATAGTGTTTGTTCTAATCAGTATCATTCATGACTCTCATTAAAAACAACCTCATCCAATAAATGGGTCTTGAAATTTCAGGAACACAAAGCCTCTAGAGTACTGAATTGAGTTCCAACTTAAGTGAAGTACATCTTTTATTGGATAACATATATTATCTTACAAGGTCATGGTATTAACTTTCGGGCATTACATGACTGCAGATTTCACACCAAGAAAGACTGAAGTCTAACTGTAGCCTTATAAGAAGCAGGAGGGAGGCAAATCGTTACAGAATTGGAATTCATGCCTTCATTTGTGATACAAAAAGAAACTATAGGTCTGATAGTTCCATTGAAGGTGAGACAAGATAAACTGTAAATGAGGGATCTCTGTGTCACATTATAGAATGCTACCTCTCCATATTCATAGTCTAGGAAAATTCCAACTTTGCGATTTGCTCTCTCCAGAAAACTCTTTTTAAATGGGGAAAGATCCGGAGAGTACTATTGGTTCCCATCATGGATCTTGTCAGTAAGACTTTATCTCCACAAGTTTTGGGCCTATCGCTCCATCTGCTTGCACCATTCATATATATGCCCAATTGCCAGTTTGTTGCATTTCCCACACCCACCACCCAGTAGTGACTTTTTGAGGTGAAACTCTTCATGCCCAGCACAGTGGCACTGAAGTTACAATTCCATGGGTTGCCAGTACATTCTGATGACTATTTACAAACCTGACACTTCTCAGATTCTCAGACACAACCAAGCACCATATGGTGTATGGACTGGAAGAGGCCTCTGAGAATTACAGAAATTTATTTGAAGAGATGTTGAACACACTTAGAAAGAAACGTGATCGAGGTGCACTTGACACACAGTGCGATTTGGTCATCATCACAGAATAGTCATGGTTCCAGGTGTTTCTCAGAGGAGTAGTCTTGGATTTTTTTCCACAAATCTGGAGTGAACCTTTGGAACATTCTGGCAGATAACGTTTGGTTTGGTTCCAATGTGGAGTACTCCCTGGCACCCAGTAAGTTAAAGATAATCTTCAGTACTCTTTTAAAAGCTTCCTAGAAAAACTCTTTGAAAAGACTTTCATGTTTTCTTCAGGTAAATAAAGCTTTTGGAGTCCTCAACATTTTCTTTATGTATCTATGTTAGTCCTTGATATATTTCACTGTAACTTTAGATAAGTACATACTACTTCTCCACCTCTCTTTCCATTCATTATCATTGTACTTCAAACCCTAAATTGTTCAAGGCAGAATATGTGTCACCTTTGCTTTCTAGTCTCTAGCTCAGTCACAGTGTTTATCAAGAAATAATATTGTTTAATACCTTAGGTGAACAAATAACATAAAACAAATTAATGAAGAGGACCATTCTCCCTTCTTCTATCTATTAGTATATTCAGATTAATTTGATAATATTAATTTAACTCTTATGTAATCCATGGCACATACACATATCATTTTCCATCTCCAGGGTGCTTGGGAGATTTTACCTCCAAATATAATACTTGCTGGCATCAGGGCAGGGACTTGCATAAATGTAAAACAGAAGGAAGTTCTTCAATGACATATTGCTATATTGAGAGGTTGTGGTGGTACATCTTAGAGGAATGATTGTGAAAATTTTTCTGTCTTTAGACTTTGTACAGTGCAATAAGTCTTATAAGTATATTAACTGTCTATAGTGTGTTATTGGGAAAGTGAGCTGTTTGGAAGTAGGTAATTTTCAAGTGAGTATTTGTTACATGCATCATACCACCTGTCTTACTACCAGAACCCATTGGGACAAATGTGTCCACCAGCCACTCCTTAGAAAACCTGTGTAGGATTGCTATGAGTTAAAACCAACTTGATGGTACTTAAGAGCAACAATAAGAACAACAACATATTTATTTATTTAAATTTTTTTGATAGTCACCCATTTATAATGTTTATTATGGAAACCTTCAAACATACCAAAAGTAAAAACCAGTATAATGAGCCCTCATGATTTCATACCCCTCTGGAACAATTACCAGCTAATAGCTAATCTAGTTCCATCTACATTCCACCTACTTCCTCACTGGATTATCTTAAGCAGGCCCAGACATTATCCTATTTTATCAAACAAACATTTTAAGAAGTATTTCTAAAATATAAGAATTTTTTTTAAAGGTACACAAAAAAACACAACACAATGACAATCCTATATTCACACTTATAGTTATTAACAGTGATTCTATAAACTCTTTGGATACCAGTGTTCAACTTTCTCTGGTTGTTGTTGTGTGCCGTGGAGTCGGTTCCAACTCATAGCAACCCTGTACAGGGTTTCCAAGGCTGTAAATCTTTATGGGATAGCTAAAAATATATCCCACAAACAACAAATGAAAGGCAAGGGTAGACGCAGGGTATATTATCTGTAAGTCCAATTAAGTCAGTTCCACTAGTCACCCTGACTCTTGCATTTCTAACCCTATAGAACTGAATGATGCTCTTCTTCACCAAGGTAGTCCATATGGCACTGAAGAGACAGCATGTGGTTAACAAGAAATACTAGTGACTTACTTGTTTCAATGGCATATCCACAGTGACACCAAGCATAAGTCAACCTGAAAGAAGACACACTGCTCCAGATTGCAGTTTCCTCTGAAAGAGAGGGTTCATTTTGTTCCACAACCAGAGGCTGATTGCAAAAGACAATCTGAGCATATGTTTATGTATTTTACTATGGATCAGATACTGTTTTAAGCACTTTACAAATACTTTATTACCTCATTTAATCTCTATAACAATGCTGTGAGAAGATACTATCAACATCTTCATTTTATAAATAAGGAAACAGGTACAGAGAGGTTCAGTAATTTTCCCATGGCCACACAATTAGGCAGTGAGACAGCTGAAATGAAAACCTTAGTGGTCGAACTACAGTGCTGAGAAACGGACAGGGTTTGATGGGAATTACCCTCCATCAGTGGTTCCCAACCAGAAGAATTTTGCTTCATAAAGGGAACATTTGGATATACGTGGAGACATTTTTGGTTGTCATAATTGTGGGAAGATGTGATAGGTAAGGTTTTATGTCTATGCAGCTGGCCAGGATTGCCAATGGTTTAGCAGTTAAGATGTAGTTATCACCTCCATGATGAGATATGATATGCTACAATCACTTCCCCTATGATGTTATCAGATGTGACCAGCTCTACTCTGATGTAATTGCCCTCTGTGTTATAAATCCTCACTTCTATGATGCTAATGAGGTCAGATGAAATCTAAAGAATTAGGTTGTATCTTTGAGATATAAAAGAAATGAAAATACCCCAGCAGAGTTGAGAAGGGCCTACTATCACCAAGAATATGGAGTGCCCCTGGGGTCTCTGCACTGTGAAGCTCCTAGATCCAAGAAAAGATTGATACCAAGATACATGGAAATTTCTAAGGAATGTTGGATCTATAGATGTTATGCCAGACACAAGCCATGATATTTTCAATAACATCATATGCATGGGAAAGTTGGATAATGAATAAGGAAAACTGTAGAAGAATCAATGCATTTGAGTTATGGTGTTAGAGAATATTGAAAGTACCGTGGACTTCCAAAGGAACAAATAGATCAGTGTTGGAAGAAATACAGCCAGAGTGCTCCTTAGAAGCCAGGATGGCCAGACTTCGTTTTTCATACTTCAGACATATTGTCAGGAAGGACCAGTTGCTGGAGAAGGCTATCATGTTTGGTAAGGTGGAGGGTTAGAGAAAAAGAGGAAGACCTCCAACAAGATGGATTGGCTCAGTGGCAGCATCAATGGGCTCTAGTGTAGCAATGATTGTGAGGTTGGCTCAGGATTGGGCAGTGTTTCATTCTGTTTTGAATAGGGTTGCTATGACTTGGTAATGACTTGATGGCAGGTAGCAATAACAATAACAACAATAGCAATAGATGTTGAAAGGAGACAAAGGCCTCCAGAGCCAACAAAGAGAAAAAGTCTTCCCCTGGAGCTAATGCTCTGAATTTGGACTTGTAGCCTCCTAACCTGTCAGAGAATAAAGCTATCCCACTTATGATTTAAAAAAAAAAACCTTAAGGGAACAAAACGTCTCAAAGCTTTCTCCCACAAGCAGCTGGTAGTTTCAAACTGCTGACCATGAGATTAATAGCCCGGTTCATAACCACTAAATTATCAAGGTCCTTTTTCTCTGATAGTCTCAATTATTTTTCTTTTTCCAATCAGATCTCTAAGTCTTTTGAAATCTACAGTTCTCCTCTCCCTTTTCTCTTGGTAAAGTCTTTGTCTTTTGTTCTTTGGTTTCCCAGTCTGGATTTCCTATAAGCAATTAGCAGATCCTGAGGCTGGGTCATACATATTTCCAGGCCAGTTTTTGAAAGAATATGCTAGAGTGGTGTCCTCTACATATAAGGAAGACTGCTTGTCTACTTGTCTTGCTCTTGGTATGTAGCCGGCTGCCTTTGATTGCTGTTAAGTGACATCAAGTCAGTTCTAACTCATAGTAACCTTGTATCAGGTCTCCAAGAAGTTTGAACCACCAAACTTGTAGTTAGCAGTCCAGTGCTTATCTTGCAGAGTCACATCAGGAATCTGCCACCTTTGATGATCATCCATTATTTCATGGTTATTGTTTTAGTTGTTGTTAAGTGCTGTTGAGTCAATTCTGACTCACAGAAACCCTGTATATGGTTTCCAAGGTTGCAAATCCTTGCAGGAGCAGAAAGCCTCATCCTTCTCTGGAGGAGTGGCTGGCGGGCTCAAACCATCAATTCTATGGTTCGAAGTCCAGTGCTTATCCTATATGATCCACCTTGCTCCCTATTTCACTATAGAGTTTATTAAGTGGTACTATTCTAACTTTATTATTAATTTTCTATTTATTAGTTGTAACACTTTTCTGAAGAAAGATTTCCTCTCACCACTATTTTGACACACTGAGGCATGGCTTGGACAGGAAAGATAGGGCAAATACTTCATTCTTTCCCTTTATTAGTTTTCAGAATAAAAAGTTGATTCTTTTTTAGCATCTCAAAAAGTTGCTATTTTTACTATCATTATGAATGCACGGATTTTAAATACTTGATGTGTACAACATAGTTATTAGAGTTAATCATATCTAACAATAGTTTTGAAACAATGATTCAGCATGCATTCTATTAGAAAAAATAAAAATAGCATTGTATCTGTAAAATCTCACAAACAAAAGTAATTTCTTAATCAAATGAACACACCTCTAGGCAGTTCATTTCATGGAAAATATACTGGTTGATTAACATTTCCAAGCATTGTGATAAGCAATATGAGAGTCACTGAAAGTCAGTGATCAGTGAGTGCTCTACCTTCAAGGGGCTTGCCATGTAGGTAGGACCCAATGTCCTAATTGAATCATTTGTCATGTACATTTATAACAAGCTTTGGTATGGCCAAGCAAATAAATATTTACGCTATCCATTAGAGAAAGAGCCCCCTACTACCCTTTTAAACCAAAATTTTCAGTGAATTTTCCATATGTGCTTCTTTAATTTTCTTCTGGTACAAAATTACAATGAACATATAAAACATCTTTGAATGAAAAAATGACATTTATGTAGAAATTTATTTACTCTTCTTAGTGATGGGGTACAAAACATTCTTTCACCTAACTCAAACCGCATAAAGGACTTTCAAAAACATTTGAACATTCCTGGGCTCTGCTCCCTCCACATATTCTACTAGTCAGAAAAGGAAGTATATCTTTCCCTATGTGAAATCTCTTGTATTGGACTATTATTTCCACATTATGGGATCACATTTCCCAAGGTCCTACCAGTGACCTTCTCTTAAAAACCATCAGTTCATATGAGATTATGGCCAGGTGAAATTTGGTCTGTCTCCTAAGCAAGGATAATCCTGGGTAAAGCAGAGTTACACATCACCTTGAAGTTGGAACATTTTTGGCCCTATGATGAGTGACTCCAGAAAGTAAAAACTACTGAATGAAGTCTTGCTATAAAAGACATAACTCTATAATCACAACTGTGTTATTGTTTTATTTAAAAGAAAAATTTGTTTTGGGGTAGAAGTGGCAAAATCCTTCCAGGGAGTTTTTCTGCCTCTTGCCAGAGTTATTTATACAAAATGAATGGGGTCTTTAACTCTGTTTAGTGATTGGTTCCCCACCTACATACCAGGGCCCCCCTAAAATCAAATAAAACCATACACACTCATGTCTTTGCCCTCTTTCTTCTAAAAGTTGGTGTTTTATAAGGTCAATGTAGAAATACTCTGGCCTTTCCTCAGAAGAGATCAACCTCTGTTGACTAAGGCTAGTATTTTTTTCCAGTGAAAATAAAAGGTCAAGAAAAATGAATGACATTTTTTTTTTAACTTTTATCTCAGAATCCATGTCTTTTTTTCATTTAATACATATTACCTTGCAATGCCTAACAGTGGAAAAACACACAATTTGATAGGTGTGAAATGGTCATGTAATGGGTTGCAGCTTTCTACTCTTCATTTCTGGAATGGGAATTTAAAAGAAGAAAGACCCCAAGATGGGAAGATAAATTGCTGATATGCTGATAAATGAATTGAAGGAGTAAGCACTGACTTTTAGAGGAATTTTGCATCCTTTTTTTTTTTACATTTAATGGAAGGGATCATTTCCGAACTACTCTGGATATGTGTAGTCAAGAAAGTGTTAAACATATGTAGACACTATGTGTTAATTGAGTATAATCTAGGTTCTTGAGAAGCATTGCATGACTGGACAAGTTATTGCTGTCCCCCAATGCTTTAGATTTTCTCTGTGTTAGAAAACTCTCAACTCTATTTCAGGCTGCTGCTCTGGGATCACACTCAGAATAAGAATAAGCTGGTCTCCTGAGAATTGTCTGGCTAGTAGTTATCTTGAGTGGAACTTCTAGGCTATCCCAGAGTAGGCTCGTGTCTGCAGAGGGCTCCTGGATTTCTGTGGCTTCAATGGTTTTGAGAGTATACTGTTCTCCTCACCATTCCTGTTTATTTTAGTTCTCAATCCATGGAGAGATTCTGGGAAAGTCAACATAAGTTTCTTGCAAAAAGAAAAAAAAAAAATTATAATATTTAATTCTCAGAAGAGAAGTGCCTGTCTACTCTATAGAGACAAACTATTGCCATTAGTACTACTGCTGCTAGTGCTAATATTATTTCTTCAGTACCAGCTTTCAGTGAATGTGTTTAATTTTTGCAACCAAAGTTGGTATGTTCATATGTTTTTACATGTAAGAAAACTGAAGCATTGTGAGAAATTAGTAATTTGCCACAGGAGTTAACCAGCTAGTAAATAGAATCAAAATTGGAACTCTGCTCTTTCTAGGTCAAATTGGGTGTCAGCACATCTTTTTTTTTTTTTTTCCCTCCTAATTCTAGTGTCATAAATTATTTGACATATAGGTTTTTACTCCCTAATAGAGTTTGATTAATTAAAGTCTCAGAATTTTGAAACATCTTTATGTATAACTTGAGATTCCTTAAATAAAGAAACATTCATATGGCTCCATTATAATTAAATTATTAAAATATCTTTTGAGTGACAGGGATTTGACCAGCAGCCTTTTAACATTGAGGTTAGAGTAATAAGAAGAACAGATTCAGTTCCTGATCTGATGTTGTATTGTTTGCTTTGTGGTCCCTAGTGCGAGAGGATAGACAATCAACGAATTGAAAAATCTACACACAGGTGATGATAAATGCAATGAAAAATAAATTAAATTAAGGTAAGTGATGATGATTTGAAGGAAGTAAAAGAGTGAGCCTTGAAGATATTTGGGAGAAGAGTATTGCAGAGCAGGAATGTAAAGTATTTTTGGAAAGTTCCAAAAAAGAGCAAGGAAACTAGTCTTCTTGGACAAGGCCTTGGAGCCAAGAGGAAGAGGAGTAGAATGTGATGGGAGATGGATTAGACAAACAGCAGAGAGCCTGAAATATGTCAGGCCCTGAAGATCATGGCAAGGGATTTGGATTTCATCCCATGAATGGAAGTCATTAGTGAAGTCTGAGCAGAGGAAAACATGATCAGACCTGGTTTTAAAAAATATTTGTCTGGAACTCTGTCAAAACAAGTATGGGGCAAACTTTGGGGTAGGGGAACCAGTACACACCCTATTTACAGACTACTGACAAGGAATGATGATGACTAAGACCTGGGTTATTATTGCTGTTATTTGCCGTCAAGTTGGTTCTGACCCATGGCGACCCTGTATACGGTTTCTGAGGAGTGGTTTGTGAACTTGAATTGCCAACCTTGCGGAACAAACCGACTTTACAGTCCAGTGCATTTTAACCCACAGAGCCACACCAAGGCTCTGCAGAGTAATCAAAAAGTGACATTAACAGAATTTAATGATGGAGTAAATATGGGACATAAGAGAAAGAGGGGAGTCAAAGATGACGCCAAGATTTTGTCCCTTAGTAAGTGTTTATTGAGGAAGGGAGATGTGAGAAGAAGCAGATTAAAAAATGTGTTGGGGAGACCACAGTTCAGTTTTAGACTTGATAAGTTTGAGATGTGCATTAGCTTTGCAAGATAAACTGTTGAAGAGTCAGTTGTATATTAGAATATAAAGCTCAGGATGTAGATACAAATTTTGGAGACATTGGTGACATTCAAAACTACAAGACTTAAGCATGCATATCATTTAGGGAGTGAATGAAGTATATCAGGAAGTAGGGAATAACCAATTGTGTCAAAAGCAGTTATTAAATTAAATATGGTAAGAACTGACAGTAATTCCACAGAGTGGGCAACATGGTCATTTGATAGTCTAAGGGCACTGCTATAGAGTAAATCATATTTTTAAGTAGAATTATTTCCATACCAGAAAATTACTCTCTTGAAAACTTGTATTGCATTTACCCAATGCTATTGAGTTCCAAATCATAGCCACCCTTTATATGGTTTCTGAGGCTGTAAATCTTATGGGGGCAGACAGCCTCATCTTCCCTCCCCCCCCCCCAGAGCAGCTAGTGGGTTTCACCTGTCATTCTTGCAATTAACAGTCCAGTGCTTATCCTACAGGTCTACCAGGGATCCTTATATTCCTTTTAGTTATACATAGAAAAAGACAATTTTTCCTTTTATAATTTCAAACTTGTTCTTGGTTAAGTGCTTTTCATTACTGGGACCAGTCTTGAGCCCTCAGATAGTATCCAATGCACACAGTTGTCGACCATAGACATTTTCAAAGTATAGTAGTTAGAGTACACTTATTATCACTAGGGAAGGCTGACACTTAAGTAGACTCTCAGCCTTGAGATGTCACCTGACAACTTTCATTACAGCAGAAAATATAGTGTCTAACTGGGTTCACCGTAATTTCTTCACCTCCCCTTCACAAATTTATGACTTCTATTTCTTCTATTCTTAACGTTTCCTCCTCAAGATATTAGACAATATTTCTTCTGATGGTTATGCCACTTAAGATACAGTGGTGATTTATTAGCTTTAAGACATGAGTGTAATGAAAATCAAATTCTGAAGACGAAATAATTTGGACAGGAGCACACAGAGCTTTCCTTAAAAAATGATAGAGCTGGTGACAGTGCTGGTCATCATCTCAGCTTTCTCTTGTTCAGTTTATAAACAAAAGAGGAAAAGAAATAGCAAAATCAAGAAAAGGCAGTAATGTACCAAACAAATTTTTAGGAACAAAAGACTAGGAACATTTACATCATTTGCATAATCTGACACCTACATCTCACTCAATTTCTCTGGAGGCAAGGTAAATAAATGAAATTATTCCAAACTCAGTTTTTTCCCCTTAAAAAATTTCTTAAAGAAATGAAGTAAATGATTTAGTAAATTGTTACTAAAGTGTTCTGCTTACTTATTTTCTATATATGAACTTTAGATTCAGTCATGAATAGCACCAGCAAGGCTTATAGCCTGGGTTTCACTAGAAATCAGTGATTACACTTGTTTAACAAGGACCACCATGGAATTGAGCAAAATTAAAAACAGTTGAGTAAATTGAAAACAGGCATTTCACAGCACCCAATTCAGTAACATTTCTTATAAAGCACATGGGATATTTTTGTAGAGGCTCAGGCCAAATACAGAAGCAGTACTACTTATGCCTCATTCCAAGGGTCTTGCAAAAGTTTTGAACTATAGTAATGGAATTATTTTGTTTTTAACTCTTACTAAACCATAATAGGGAATCTTGGTGTGGTGCTGTAGATTAACGCACTGGACTCCAAAGTTGGTTTGAACCACAAGGTTGGCAGTTCAAGCTCACCAACTTCTCCTTGGAAACCCTGTGCAGGATTGCTATGGGTCAGAATTGACCCAACGACACTTCACAACAACAAATCATAGTAAATAATGTTTGTTTACAGTGCTAATGTAAATGTAATTTTGAAAATAGGAAATGTAATTTTGAAAACTTTCTTCCCTCCTTTATGTTCTGACTTTAGATATCCATTTGCCCAAACTCTACTTTTCTCTTCTTGTATGTGTCCCAGCACTTTACTCCATCATATAAGCCTATCATTTTAACATTCCTAGATTTCCCCCCTACATTATATTTTATCAACTGATGCATTCATCAGTCATTTAGTGAATATTTCTTGAGAACTTTATTACATATTTAGCAATATGCCAATACTTGGAATTCAGGGTAAACAAGACACATTTCTTTGTACATGGATACTAGCAGGAGTCAAAAAATAAAAGACAAAAGATAAAAATCAAAACAAAAATCCAAACACTTTGAATAGATAGGTCTTGTGCAGCAAAATGAGGAGAAAATTCCATAAAAGTCCATTAATAATCAGAATATGGAATTTACAAAGTATGAATACAGGAAAATTGGAGTTGTAAAAATGAAATTGAATGCATAAACATTGATCCTAAAAATTAGTGAGCTGAAATGGACTTTAAAAATCACTCATATGGTTTAATATGCTGGGAATGACAAATTGAAGAGAAATGTAGTAAAATACATTACTAAATAGAACATTTCAAAATCTATCTTGAAGCATAATGTTGCCTGTGATAGGATAATATATATATGCCTACAAGGAAGACCAGTTATTCCACTATTATTCAAATTTACACACCAACCACTAAAGCTAGTGGTGATGAAAATGCAGACTTCTATGAACTTTTTCGATATGAAATTGAACAAATATGCAATTAAGATGTACTGATAATTACTAGTGATTGGAATCCAAAGGTTGGAAATAAAGGAAGGATCAGTAGTTGGAAAATATGCCTTGGTGATAGAAGCGATGCTAGAGATCACATGATAGAATTTTGCAAGACCAATAACTAATTCATTGCAATTACACTTTTCAAACAACATAAAAGATGACTGAATAGCATTCAAAGAAATCAAACTGACTACATCTATAGAAAGAGAATGTGGAAAGCTTCTTATTATCAACCAAACAAGGCTAGGAGTATACTATGGAATAGACCATCAATTACTCATATGCAAGTTCAGGCTGACACTGAAGACAATTTAAAAAAAGTCCACAAGAGTCAAAATATGACCTTGAATGTATCCCACTGAGTTTAGAGATTATTTCAAGAACAGATTTGATGCATTGGAAGCAAATGACTGAAGACCAGAGGAGTTGTGGGATAACATCAAGAACATCATACAGGTTGAAAGCAAAAGGATATTAAGAAAAAAAGAAAGAAGGAGAAGACCAAAATGGATGTCACAAGAGACTCTGAAACTTGCTCTCCAGTATAGAGACGCTAAAGCAAATGGAAGAAATGAGGAGGTAAAAGAGCTAAACACAAAATTTCAAAGGGAAACTGGAGAAGACAAAGTCAAATATTTTAGGGAAACGTGCAAAGACCTGGAATTAGAAAACCAAAAGTGAAGACCATGCTCAGAATTTCTCAAGCTGAGAGAACTGAAGAAAAAATGCCTCAACTTGCAGTGCTGAAGTCTTCTATGGGCAAAATATTGAATGATGCAGAAAACATTAAAAGAAGATGGAAGGAATACACAGTCACTGTACCAAACAGAAATGGTCAGTGTTCAAACATTTCAAGAGGTAGCATATGATCAGGAGATAGTGGTACTGAAGGAAGACGTCCAAGGTGCACTGAAGACATTGGAAAAGAACAAGGCACCAGGACTTTATGGAATACAAATTGAAATCTTTCAACAAACTGATGCAACACTGGAGACACTCACTCATCTATGCCAGGAAATTTGGAAGACAGCTACCTGACCAACTGATTGGAAGAGATCCATATTTGTGCCTATTCCAAAGAAAGATGACCCAATGGAATGGGGAGATCATCAGATGATATCACTAATACCACACACAAGTAAAAGTTTTCTAACGATAATTAAAAAATGGTTGCAACAGTACAACTTTTGGATGTTTAAGCCAAATTCAGACGAGTTTGTGAAATGAAGAATATCACTGTTGACTTCAGATGGACCTTGGCTGAAAGAACAAAATACCAGAAAGATGTTTATCTATGCTTTTTTGGCTAGGCAAATGCTTTCAACTGTGTAGATCATGACAAGCTCATGAGGAACCTATAGATAGATCAAGAAGCAGTTGTGAGAACAGAACAAGGGAGCACTGAATGGCTTAAAATAAGGATAGGTGTGCACAAGGGTTGTATTCTTGCACCATACTTATTCAATCTGTATGCTAAGCAATAATATAAGAAGCTGGATTATATGAAGAAGAATGTGGCATCAGGATTAAAGAAGACTCCTTAACAACCTGGGATATGCAGATGGTACAGCTTTGCTTGCTGGAAGCAAAGAGGACTTACAATACTGATAAAGATCAAAGACCACAGTCTTTAGTATAAGTTGCACCTTACCACTGGACCAGTAAATAACATCATGATAAATAGAGAAAACAAGGACTTCATTTTGCACTGATCTACTATCAACACTCCTGGAAGCAGCAGTCAAGAAATCAAATGAAGTATAGCATTAGGCAAGTCTGCTACACAAGACCTCTTTAAGTTGTTCAAGAGCAAAGATGTCAATTTGAATACTATGGTGTGCTTGACCCAAGCCATGGTATTTTCAATATCCTCATATGCACATGGAAGTTGGACAATGAATAAGGAAGACTATAGAAGAATTGATGTTTTTGAGCTATGATATTAGAGAAAAATATTAAAAATAACATGGACTTCCAGAAGAACAAACAAATATGTGCTTGAATAAATATAGCCAGAATACTATTTAGAAGCCAGGATGGTGAGACTTCATTTCTCATCCTTCTGAGCCATATTATCCATGGAGAAGAACATTATGCTTGGTAAAGTGGTCCGTGAAATTTAGGAAGATGCCCTACCAGATGGATTGTCACAGTGGCAACAACAATGGACTCAAGCATAACAATGATTATGAAGATGGTGCTGCACCAGGCAGTGTATTGTTCTGTTGTGCATAAGGTTCCTGTGAATCATAATTGACTTGATGGCACCTAACAACAACAACAGTCATTCAGGTTGTTTCTGTGTTTCTGTGTTCTTAGATAGCAATAGGAGGGAAAGATGTGTTTCTGTGTTCATGGATACTAGTAGGAGTAAAAGAATAAAGGACAAACATTCAAAAAAAAAAAAAAACAAAAAACAACGAAACAAACTATAAAGGAAAGATATAACAGTCATAAGTGATATAATGAGAATTACATAAGGATGTTTTTTTAGTGAGTGTGGTGTAGGTGGCGCCACTAACAGATATAGTTCTGGATGAGGCTATGCTAGGCTTTCGTGGTTGGATTTTTCAAAGCAGCAACTAATCTGATAAATTAATACATGCTTCTATGTTAATTGCTTTCTTTTCTTTTTTTCTCTTTTAATTAATATTATTTTACCATTTGCATTTTAGAGATAATTTCAATTACCCAGCTGAATGACTAACAGACATTTCAAAAGATGTAAGCAATGGAGTGAAATGCTTGGGAGCGGTTCATTATTTATCACCTAGGCTCTGGTAGCGTAGTGGTTATGAATCGGGCTGCGAACCGGAAGGTCAGCAGTTCGAAACTACCAGCTGCTCCGCGGGAGAAAGATGAGGCGATCTGCTCCCGTAAAGATTTACAGCCTCGGAAACCCTATTCAGGGTCGCTATGGGTCGAAACCGACTCGACGGCATTTAACAACAACAAACAAGGCTGTTGCAGTTTGGCTCTACTTGACTCTTCTTCATATTTATTTTATAGACTTTACAATCTAAATTTGTCTTCTGAATTCTTGGTGCCTCTGGCTTTTTCCGCTGTATCACACAAGAAAAGACTTTTATTCCCTCCCCCATTGAGTTGTTTCTCTTTTGTCTTGGTGGCTCTGTTCCCACCAATATCACCTTCCATCACAGCAGTTGTTGTCTGTCATTGCTTCCTAGTTGCGTCATTCTACCCCTGTCACAGATCAGTTTGTCTTATTTCCCCCCCTCAAAAGGCCATTTCATCCAATACACAGATGTTTTCTTTAATTTTAGTTCTTTTTTTTAATTGAAGGGCGACAGATTTTCTAACATTTCAAGGAATGAAAGCTGAAATAAAGGCATTTTCTTGTCTTAAAAATTCCCATTGGCTGCATGCAACTTTGGGTTGCTACCTATCCAAAGGCCTACATCATTAGTTTACTAACTTTATGAATCTCTAAAATTCGTATGGGCCTCAGACTCCAAATTCTCATTGTAGGACTAGGGTACTGCTAACTGCTGGTGGAGTAGACACAAAATAAATATATCCAAATGATTCACATCATGTGTTATTTTGGTGGTTGTTGTTGCTGTATTTTCAATAAGGAATCATTAGTAGTATTGTTAGTCAGAGGAGAAAGACAGGAAGAAGGACCAGGTCTGTACCCTTTTAGTGTTGTTGTTGTTCAGTGCCATCTATTTGGTTCCAACTCATAGAGACCCTATCTAGGATTTCTGAGGATTGGCTGGTGGGTTTGAATTGCCAACCTTGTGGTTAGCAGACCAGTGTTTATACTATAGTGTCATCCCAAGAAAAGCCTCAAAATCAAAGATACAATTTCAGAATGGCGGAGAAAGAGAAAAACTCATTGACAAAATGATTTGTGTTTTTAATGGCTTAGTTTTCAGAAGTAGATCACCTTTCTTCTGAAGAGTTGAACTAGAATCTTTAACGTTACATCGTGTTAACTGTTTGTATCACTCAAGAATGCCACCAGTTACCACTGAATGGATTGGGACTCATGGTGACCTCATATATGTCAGAGTTGAATTGTGTTTCGTAGGATTTTCAATCACCAATTTATTGAAAGTAGGACTTTTTCCCAAGGCATCTCTGGGAATCCTGGAACTGCCATCCTTTTGGTTAGCATCTGACTATGTTAACTCTTTGCACTACCCAAGGGCTCTCATGGTGTCTTTAGACCATTGTCTAAAAATCTACCAAGACTTGGAAACTAACATTACAAGTTCCTCTCCTGGCCACCAAAAAGACATAACAGTGGTGACGTTTTACTGCTGATTGTCATGTACACTGAGCCAGAGGAAGCATATGCACCTGCCATCTGTTGCAGGCCCTTTAACAATCTATATGAAGATATAATTTAAACTGTGAAGTTATATATAAGAAAAATTAAAATGAAGACAAAAGTGAAATGGACAATATTTTATATTATTTAGCAACTGTACAGGCCTTTATTATTTTCACTTAAATTGATGCTTTTTTATTAAAAGAAAAACTTCCTTTTAAAATTTTAGCTTAGTACTTTATTCCATAGTGATTCAAACATATGATTTTAGATTCCATATTTGATATTTGCTATCAATAGCTATCTTAGTTTTTAAAAGAATACAAACAATAATGCATAGGTCCAAATGGAAAAAAAGGTATATCAATGATTGCATTTACTAAATCTTAAGAATAATTTTTTTGTGTGTTATTCATGAATGAGACAAAATCCAGATTTTGATGCATAAGCTTCTTTCTGGCTCAGTGTACATGACACTCGGGAGCAAAACTTGGTTTCATTAAAATTCAGCTTGTAAAGTTCCATTACCTCTAATGTCAATTAATTGTTCCTGCAAATTAATCAGAAGATGGTGCATTTTTATATGTTTTGAAAATGTAGGTATTCACTAGCATCTTTCACTTGGAAAATATTTGTTGTTAGATGCCGTTGAGTACGTTCTGACTCCTAATGACACTACGTATACCAGAATGAAACACTGGCTGCTCCTGAACCATCCTCACAAGTTTGGCCATATTCGAGCCAATTGTTGCAGCCACTGTGGTAGTCTATATTGTAGAGGGCTCTCTGCATTTCTACTGACCTTCTACAGTATTGTAATTTCAAGATTTTTAGTTGTGAAGATGAGAATTTTGATAGCTAAGACGCATATCAATTTTGTTAACAAAGTTCAATGGTAAGGAAAAGAGCCTCCTGAAGTATCTATTTTTAAAATCCTCATTATATACACACTGCTTTGTTTTTTGAGCTTTTTTTTTTTTTGTTGGTAGGTCAAGTTGGTTCTGATTCACAGCAACCCTATGCACAGCAGAATGAAACACTGCCTGATCCATCACCATTCTCACAATAATTTCTGTTTGAGGCCATTGCTACAGTTAGTGTTAATCCAGCTCACTAAGGGTCTTCCTCTTTTACACGGACTCTCTACTTTACCAATATGATGTTCTTCTTCAAGTTCTGGTCCCTTCTAATAATGTCCAAAGTATGTGAGACAAACTCTAGCCATCCTCACTTTGATGTTCTTCTTCAAGTTCTGGTCCCTTCTACTAATGTCCAAAGTATGTGAGACAAACTCTAGCCATCCTCACTTCTAAGGAGCCATAGACTTATTTGTTCTTCTGGCAATTGATGATATATTTATTATTCTTCACCAGTATTACAATTAAATTCTTCTTTGGTCTTCCTTATTCATTGTCCAGCTTTCACATGCATTATGAGGTGATTGAAAATACAATGATTTGACTCAGCTTAAGGAGAAAAGACAGAAGTTTTCAAGGATTTCATTTTAAATGGATCTACAATCAACATTCATGGGAGAACAGCAATCAATAAATCAAATGAGGTATTACACTGGAAATGTTTATTGCAAAAGATCATCTAAACTTTAAAAAAGCAAAGATGGCACAAGCTTCTTTAGAAAAGCTTTTCTCCCTATTGTTAAAATGTCATATTTAGCTTGGAGAGTCAGATTAGTTTAATTTATTTTTAAAAGGTATTTGCCAGGTAACATATATTAGCAGTAACTTGCTATACTAGAAATACAGGTAGCCCCCACTTTATGATGTAGTTCTATTCCTGGGGCTCTATTACAAATTGTTTCTGATATAAGTAAAATACCTCATTAATTTTTTTAGTGTTCATTATTATTGCCTTTTATTACCCATATCTTTCTAAACCGGATCTTCATTTATATATCTTCATATATAGTCTAACAGCTACATGCTATAACACTGTATGTTGCATATATTGTTAAAATATTACTAATGATAAGATATACAAAACAAAGAAGCAAAACCAACAACCATATGTGCACTTAGTTATGACTCTTATACATTGTAAGTTGGGGACTACGTGTACATAACCTTTGGTAAAAGTCTTTTAATTTATCTTTAAATTCAAAAATACATAGATAGCTTTAAGATACCAGTGTGAAAACTCAATATCAAATAGTCTTGTTAAATATCAGCAACTTTGAAGTTTCTTTTTATCCCCTTTAAATAAAAAAAAAAAAAATGAAAGGAGAATTAATATTTTCTTTCTTACCCAATGGATCATGTTACGTGTCCCTGTAAGTGCATACAGTCCACTGGGGTTATTTATCTATGTTCTCTCTTGGATTAAAGTTGATCTGTCTAAACTCAGCTTGCTAAAGTTAAGGTCTGGATAATAAGGACAGATTGGAATGCAAGAAGAAGAGAATAGTAACTGTTCTTTTTCTTGAATTCTGATTGTTGTTTTTAGATACTGTTGACTCAATTCTGACTCATAGCAACCTTATGTACAACAAAGCAAACACTGTCCAGTCCTGCACCATCCTCACAACCATTGCTATATTTGAACCCATTGTGGCAGCCACTGTGTCAATCCATTTTATTGAGCATCTTCCTCTTTTTCATTGGCCTTATATTTTACCATACATGATTCTCTTCTCCGGGGACTAGTACCACCTGATAACATGTCCCAAGTATAAGAGATGAAGTCTCCCAATCCTATTTTCAGTAGCAATTCACTTAGGCAGCAGGAGTTCACACCAGTTTATAGTTTGTTTCATTCACTCCCCGTGACAGCCTCATCATGCCTGTCACAGGTCCCAGTATCTAGGTAGTACAACCTTCCTCTTAAAGATCTGGAAACTAACTCTGCAGGACATTCCTCTTAGCTTATAGAATCTGGTAGCCCCAATTCTACTCTAGCAGTATTTAGGCTGGTATCTGCTTCCTAAAACTATCGTCTCTAATTTTTAAAACTCCCCCTCTTGTTCCATAACCCTTTCAATGCCCATTGAGTAAATTCTCTGTATTAATTTCCCTTTCTTGAAATGCCTAGTGTGTTTTCTATTTTGTGACTAAACTAATCCAACTGATTTTGGCAATAAGAAACTTTACAAGTCCCCATCTAACTAAAGACAGGAGAAAATATAGATGGCTTTGTTGTTGTTGTTAAGTGCTGTTGAGTCAGTTCCGACCTATAGCAACCCTGTATAGGGTTTCCGAGGAGCAGCTGGTGAGCGTGAACCACCAACCCTGCGGTTCAAATGGCTTTGCAGTCTGGTGCATTAACCCACAACACCACACCAGGACTTCTAGATATAGTAAAAATCTAAACGTGAAAAGTCACACTTTGTAATGTGAAAAAGAAAATAATAGGATCATATCATTATGACCTCAGTTAGGAAAGAATTTTTAAAGACCTAAGAAACACAAACTATAAATAAATAGATTAATAAATTTGACTGCATTTAAGTATAAAATACCAGTTTGACAAAACCCATAACCCTGTTGCAGTTGAGTCAATATTGATTCATAATGAACTTAAAGGGCAGAGTAGAACTATCTCACAGGGTTTTCAAGGTTGTAAATCTTTACAAAAGCAGACTATCACATCTTTTTCCCATGGTAAAACTCTTCAATTTAGCTGGTCGGTTTGAACCTGCCATAGTGGTATGGGTTAATGTGCCAAACTGCAAATTTGCTTTGAACCGTAGGTTGGTGGTTCAAGCTCACCAGTCTGTCCTTAGAAACCCTATACAGGGTTGCTATGAATCATAATCAACTTGACAGCACTTCATAACAACACCAACAACCTCTCAAGTATTCCAGAACTCTCGATGGTGCTCATGAGGAAACTATATAGAGACCAAAATGCAGGTGTTCATACAGAACAAGGGGGTACTGAGTGGTTTAAAATAAAGAAAGATGTGTGCCAGGGTTGTATCCTTTCACCATACACATTTAATCTATTTGCTGAGAAAACAGTCCAAAAAGCTGGATTGTAAGGAGAACATGGCATCAGAATTGGAAGAAGACTCATTAATAACCTGTGATATGTAGATGATACATCCTTGCTTGCTGAAAGTAAAGAGGATTTAGAATCCTTACAGATGAAGATTAAACACACAGTCTTCAATATGGGTTGCATCTCAATGTAAAGAAAACATAAATCCTCAACACTCGACCAATAAATAACATCATGATAAATGGAGAAAGGTTGAGGCTATCAGACTTCATTTTGCTTGGATCCACTATCAACACCCATTGAAATAGCAGTCAAGAAATCAAATGCTATATTGTATTAGGCAAATCTGCTGCACAAGAGCTCCTTAGCGTGTCCAATAATAAAGATGTCAGTTTGAGGACTAAGGTACGCCTGACCCAAGCCATAGTAATTTAAATATCCTCATGTGTAGGTAAAAGTTGGACAGCGAATAAGGCAGACCATAAAAGAATTAATATATTTCAGTTATGGTGTTAGAGGAGAATATTGATAATACCCTTGACTGCTAGAAGAACAAATAAATCTGAGATGGCAGAAATACAACAAGAATGCTCCTGAGAAGCCAGGGTGACAAGACTTTTTCTCTTATACTTCAGATGTGTTATCAGGAGGGACTGGTCTCTAAAGAAGGACATTATTATTGGTTAGGTGGAGGGTCAGTGGAAAAGAGGAAGATCCCCAATGAAGATGGATTGGCACAGTGGCAGCAGCAATTGGCTCAAGTGTACTAACAGTTGTGAGGATGTTGCAGTGTTTCATTCTGTTTTTGTTCTGTTGTGCATAGGGTCACTATGAGTTGGAATTGACTTGACACTTAACTACATCAAACTGTCATTTAACAGCCAAGTGTTTAGCTACTGTGAACCCAGGGTATCAGAAATGATCCCATAAGTAAAAACCAAGTAACACACTGGTTGCTGTTGTTGTTAAACTGCTGTAGAGTCATTTGTGATTCACAGTGACCCTGTGTTAAGATTTCTGAGGAGTGCTGGTGTGTTTGAACTGCCAGGCTTATGGTTTGAAATACAGTGCTAATCCTACAGTGCCATACCAGGAATCCAATATATTGGTTGTTGTTGTTATTGTGAAGTGCCATTGAAACAGTTCTGATTCATAGTGACCCTGTATAGGATTTCTAAGAATCAGCTGGTGGGTTTGAACCACCTACCTTGTGGTTGAAAATTCAGTGCTTATTCTACAGCACTACACTAGGAATAGAATGGAAAAGTACATTACTGACAAATCATTAAAATAAAGAATATTTTTAAATATTAAAATCCAATAAGAAACAATTCAATAGACTTGAATGGAATAAAAAGGAATATTAGGAAACATGATTATAGAAAGCTTGTAAGCCTGTTTTCAGCCTATAACTCATTGCAATACCTAAAAGGGGTTCTAGAACTTGCCTAGTGAATAGGTTTCTTGCAGAGCCTTTGTAGTGTATAGGACCTTAGGTGTAATCTTGAGCCCCATCCAGAACCTTCTGAGGTGGGACAGTCCCACTTGAAAGGTCAAGCAGACCACCCTGAAGCAGGAAGAGGAACAGAAGATACGTCTTGAATGAAAGACCAGCAGGGGATATCAAAAATAAAAAACAAAAATAGCAATCTGATTGGCTACTACAAGGACCAGCAAGTTGTTTGCCAGAGAGCCATCAAGACAACTCCCTTTAGGACAAACCCCCTTCCAAGACTGAAACTCATAGGGAACACACGAGCAGTCTTGTAAGCTTGCTGATGACCACATTAGTCTACTAGTGAGTGGAAGAAAAGGAAAGGCAGCAATGAAGATATGAGCTGAGTTTGACCACATTCCACAGACCCCCACTGACCTAGAAATGAGAGAGAGAAGAGGAAGGGCAGGTTGGTCCAAAGTGTGGTGAGACCTGGAGACTCCTGAGCCATGGACAAGGACATAGCCACAGAGGGCTAGAGCTGAGAGTGAAGCATACAGGTGAGGGTTAATGCACAAGAATGCCCAAACTTGCAGATAGCACCCATTTGACCTATCTTTGATGGCCTAATGATCACTTAATTTACAATAAAAGCTTTGAAGAAAAAAAAAAGAAGAAAGGAAAGAAACAATTCAATAGATGAATGAATAAATGACTGAAATCAATTATCCATTGAGAAAGAAATATCATTGGCTAAGAAGCATTAAAACTTCTGAACTTCACTTACTAGCATGGAGATGCAAATTAAAACAGCAAACAGGCACCATTTCATCATAAGGCAAAATTAAATATCGGAAAATGTCAAATATTGGCAATGTTGTAAGAGACACTCATATTTACTTCGGTGGGGTATAAGTTGTCAAGCTCTTGGAAGAGTGTTTTGAATATATCTGAAACAGGAGTCCTCTGTGGCACTGTAGGATAAGCACTCAACCATAATATTAGTTGAACCACAAGGCTGGTAGTTTGAACTCACCAGTCACTCCTCAGAAATCCTACACAGGGTCACTGCAAGTTGGACCCAACTCTATGGCACTTAACAACAACAACAACAAAACAGGTAAAGATATATATAGCCTATGACCCAAGAAGCCAATTTTATAATATACACAAGGAGACATAAGACAGCACTATAACAAACAAACAAAAAAACTAATTTTAAAGGATCTAAATGTCCATTAACAGAATTAATTAATAAAAATAAACTATTCAGCTATTCAATTACATACTGCTATTGAAATAAATTCATGAAACTATTCAGCTATTCAACTGCATAACTTTACTAGTTGAAATAAATCCATGCTTTCTGACATTGAAAAAACATTCCAGTTGTTTCTTGCTGAAAGCAGCAAAAATATGATGAATATGGGTTATAATAAAGAAAGACATTAGCTCATATAAAAAGAAACCTGAGGTAGAATAGATTGGATATTGGCTAATACAGCTTTTCACTGTTTTCCCATATTTCTGCTCTGCCACCCCCTAAATCTGACTTCTCTTCAGATTTGCTTCCATCAAGGTTGGAAGATGGATACACATTTCTAGGTTTCACGTTCAGACGCAACAGCATCAAGCAGAAGATGAAACCATCTCTTTCTGTGATTTCAAGGGTAAGAAATCTTTTCAGAAGTCTTTCAACAGGATTTGCTTACTTCATTGGCAAGATTTATCTCACATATTCCTGTGTAAATCACTGACTGGAAATGGAATACAATAATCATGGTTGCTTAGATGAACTGAAAGAATTCTGGTGGCACAGCTCTCTAAGTGTTAGACTGCTAACTGTAAGGAACCCTATTAAGTGGTTCTACTCTGTCCTATAGAGTTACTATGAGTCAGAATCAGCTTGATGGTAGTGGGTTTGGTTTTGGTTGTTTTCATAGATGAATTAATGTTTACCCCTGATACGGGATAGGTTCTGTTAAGGAGCTCTGGTAGCGTAGTGATTACAAGGAAGACTGCTAACCTCAAGGTCAGCAGTTCAAAATTAGCAGCCATTTCACGGAAGAAAGATGAGGATTTCTGCTCCTGTAAAGATTCACAGCCTCAAAAATCTTATACAGGGTCGCTATGAGTTGAATGGACTCCACGGCACATAACTAATCAACCCGATATGTGATACGCTCTCCTTCCTTATAGGGTAGAAACCACAGCAAGATTGGGGCTCTTTTAACAAGGACTAGGGAAGTAATAAGGAGTTCTGGTAGCGTAATGGTTACAAAACGCGCTGCGAACAGGAAGGTCAGCAGTTCGAAACTACCAGCGGCTCCGCAGGACAAACATGGGGCATTCTGTTCCCGTAAAGATTTACAGCCTCGGAAACTCTGTTCAGGGTCACTATGAGTCAGAACTGACTCAACGGCATACAGGCAGGCAGCAGCAAGGAAGGAATAAGGAGTTCTGGTAGCGTAGTAGTTACAAATTGGGCTTAGAACCTTAAGGTCAGCAGTTCGAAACTACCAGCTGTTCCACGGGAGAAAGATGAGGCTTTCTGCTTCCGTAAAGATTTACAGCCTTGGAAACCCTGTACGGGGTCGCTATGAGTTGGAACCGACTCTACGGCACATAACAACAACAGGGAAGGAATAGTTGATCGGTGAAGTGCCGGGTGATGCAAATGGATTTGTGTGCTTAACTGCTAACAGGATATTAAAGGTCCAAGTCAATTCAGAGGTTCCTCAGAAGAAATGTCTGGAGAACTACGTGTGTAAAGTTAGTCATTAAATATCCTATGGAGCAATTCTACTACCCAGGAGGTCTCCATGAGTCAGAACCAACTGGATACACTGGTGGTAAAATTAATGGTTAGGCAACTACCAACTCTACTTCAATCTTTAACAAAATAATGTAACAAAAATGCAGAATATGAGCATACATGTAGAAAGTAATGTAGAAGAATATGTATGGTATTATGTCCTTGTTCATATTTTTAATGCACCCAATACAGTAATAAATATTATATAGGAATATAAACACATACTGAATGATTCAAAACAAAGATTGGCTATATGTAGAGTGTTCATCTGAGTACACCTAAAATTGTGGGTCCACAGCCTGCGTAGCAGTACGCCAGATCATCCTCATGGTTTTGTCTCAGAAAAGAGAAAACGAAATGGGGCATGGAGGAAGACATTAGCTATAGCTATACATTTTATTTATTTTAATAAAGAAGCAAACTTTGCTTAGTGGCACTATGCTCATCTTTGTTCAGTCTGGGAGGTAAAATGAAATTCATAATTTTAAACCCAAATAGTTTTGGAACTCAGACCATAGTTACGTTGTGTTCAAATTTCTATGTGCTAATTAGCTGGCATTTTAAAAACAGGAAAATAGCATTTCAAAGTACAGTATGAGAAAACAGCATTTCAAAGTACAGTATGAGTATATTTTAATCTGAAGCAAATATATTTACTTTGGCAAAATCATTTGAGATTTATGAATGATGATTAAAATGTTACCATTCATTGTTACAATTCCAAAAAGGCCATTCCCCGACATGAATTCCAGACAAATGTGAATGTGGTTTTGCTTTTTTTTTAAGATGCTGGGTTGTTTGGGTTGGTATTTATTCATGAAAAATCACTGGGGAACAGGTAAACTCCTAATTCTTTTCTAAACCAATCCCCTCTTCTCTGTATACACCCAGATAGAACCACTAGGTAAGCCCTGGGAGATATATTCCAGCTGATTGTGAGCATTGTTGTTGTTGTTATGTGCCATCGCACCAGTCCCAACTCATAGAGACCCAGTATAGGATTTCTGAAGAGCAGAAAGTGGGTTTGAGCTGCAGACCTTGTGAATCAAACTGACCTTGCTATCCAGCACATTATCCTGCAGTGCCACACCAGGACTCCAAGCACAGTCCTTCTTTATTCTTTCCTTTATGATGAGCTTACTTACATTAGTATATATTTTGATTTCACAAGAAAAATTGTCAGGCAGGTCACCTCACCATTTCTTAATTCCCTCCCCCCCTACATCCTACACGGTAAGGAAATTCCATATAAATGAGAGAAAAAACACACACAAAAAAACAGCTCATATACACACTTGCCCATGAGTTTCAGTGATAACCTCTTTTACCCAGATGGATACCAAAAGGAAAATATCTATTATTTTGGCAATTAAAGCTTCACACTGGGGAAGTGGTACATGCTCTAATAAGCCCCTACTGAGTAATTATGTTCTGTCATCAATATTCAAAAAGTCTAACCACAAATATTTCCAACAAAGCTCTAACTCCTCATTTTAAGTTCCATAGCAATGGTGCCCAGGTGTCCCTCAACCACTAGGAACCCTGTGGTTAGAGTGGGTTGGCAGAGATCCCAGTCTCCCTTGAATTTCTCATTTCCACTGGCCAATCAGTCCACTGGCCAGAAGTGCATTCTGTTTTGGAAATGCAAATCTGGTGTGATTTAAAGAATGAGAGATTTGTTCCCACACCCCTCACTATCTCCTCTCCCAGTTTCCAGAGGCATTTCAGGACACTCTATTCAAAGTTACAGGTGGGCAACTCTTGTCATCAAAAGTTCTGATACCATCATCAATGCCTACACATAAGATTGAAATAAAAGTCAGTTTTTCCTTAATTGTTCTCACTAAAATATGATGGAGTATCTTTTGTTGCTTGTGCTTTGCACATTTACAATGATATTGTAAACACTATTTTGGCTTGCTGATTAAGACTTATCCTTCTCTTTCTAAAACTGTTAGTTTATGGATGCTATGCTGTGAGTTTTTATTGTTAACCTTCAGGCAGGATTTCAGTTTAGTGGTTTTAAAGAGCAATTTAGTGGTGGGTGTAGCTTGAATGATGCAGGAAAATGCTATTAGAGGTTGTTCTGGAGACAAGTATAATAGCTACTATTTTTCACTTAATTCAAAAGGATCTGAGCAAAGGAATTCTGTTGACTCACCTTAAGTGAACCTCTTAGCCACAATCTCATTTTTCGCTGAAGTCAGCACAAGATTTGTATGTCTACCTGTCACACCATCATCTCAGAGTACTGATAGTAGCTTTTCCCTGATTATATTGAATTTGATAAATTTCCAGTCAGAATTAGCTATAGATTTTCATGAAAAGTGAGTGTATGAAATTGAAATATAATTTTTTAGACTATACACATAGTGGGCATTCTTTAGTTTTTTTTTTTGTTTTTTGTTTTTTTTTAAAGTAAACTCTTTTTCACAGAAACTCAAAGCATGTTTATATTTAAAATTTCATTTGTTTCACCTGCCTCCTATAATGTAAGTTGAGTCAAGCTTTAATTATTCCTCATGTTCTATGCAGATGATATGCTATTATTTTATGGTAAATGAAGACTTCAAAGATTCCCATCCATGTATCTCCTGAGAAATTTGCTCAGTGGTAAGCTGTTACTGTCTCCAGAACACTTATCCCCCAACAGAAGCTGATTCATACCACAGAATTATGTAGGTAACTACGTGTCGTAATTTAGAAGCTGATAGTGTTAGACTATGGGGTAAATATTTCTTGGCAAAAAAACCCAAAAAACAACTCTCTATACAAATAGTGTTGTTGTTGTTGTTAAGTGTCCTTGAGTCAATTCTGAGTCACAGTAACCATGTTTAGGGTTTCCTAGGAGTGGCTGGTGAGCTTGAACTGTCAACCATGCAGTTCAAACTGACCTTGCTGTCCAGCACATTAACCCCCAGCACCACACCAGGTTCTATAATGTGTATAGCTAGCAATACAAATCCCAGTGTTGCTGAGTGTTTTCTTTGCCTATGACAAAACTGCCTCAGGTTACAGAAATAATTCCTCTGATAGCGTAGTGGTTATGAATTGGGCTGGTAACCTCAGGTCAGCATTTCGAAACTACCAGCTGTTCTGTGGGAGAAAGATGAGACTTTCTGCTCCCGTAAAGATTTGCAGCCTCGGAAACCCTGTGCAGGGTCGCTATGTGTTGGAACTGACTCCACGGCACACAACAACCTCCTCACAAATGCTTTTTTGTTCTATGCATAAAACCACATAAAAAGAGTACCCAAGTTTTATACCTTGATTCATTTCTTCAGACATTACTTGACTTGTCTTTGCCAACAATGTCTTCGTCAATAAGAACAAGACACTTACTTCTGATGACATGATTTATGAATAGGACTGACTGGGTCACACATTGCCTAAGGCAGCAGGCTACTTTCATTGGCCCTTTTAATAAAGCAATCTTACTTTCATGTCTTAGTTACTCAACATCAAACACAGCCAAAAAATTATCACAAGCCAATTTCTTTTGGACAAAAACACTCAGAAAACTTGCTTTCTGCAAGCCAGTAGAAGATTCCAGCAGAATACTGGATTCATCAAATAATTTTAATAATTAAAATTAATAAAAGAGGAATATACTAGATTCTTGTTCCCACTCTGTAATGTTGAAGCACATTCTTGTAGATCATGTCCATGTGAATATTTTATATTGTATTTTAAATTCTGTGTTAGTTTATTGCTTCTATATATTTAGGGACTTGTGTTGAGAACTAAGGTGTATCTGACCCAAGCAATGAAAATTTCAATTGCCTCATATGCATGTGAAAGTTGGACAAAGAATAAGCAAGAAAATAAAAGAATCAATGCATTTGAGTTATGGCATTGGAGAAAAATATTTAAAGTATCATGGACTGCCAGAAGAACAAACAAATCTGTGTTTGAAGAAGTACAGCCAGAATGTTCCTTGGCAGCCAGGATGGCGAGACTTGATCTCTCATACTTTGGACATGTTGTCAGGATAGACCAGTCCCTAGAAAAGGATATAATGCTTGGTAAAATAGAAGGTCAGTGAAAAAGAGGAAGACCCCTTACAAAATAGATTAACACAATGGCAGCAGCAATGGACTCAAATATAGCAACAATTGTGAGGATGGTACAGAACTGGACAGTGTTTCTTTCTGTTGTACATGAGGCCACTGTATGTGGGAACCAACTATAATAACAGTTAACAACAACTACAACATATATATGACAATATTTCACAATATATTTTGCAATCATATATATATGTATATATGCAGATGATATGCTATTATACTATTTATACTATATATGTATATATGTATATATATATATACTATATATATACATATATAGTATAAAGGAGCTCTGGTAGTATAGTGGTTAGAGTCGGGCTGCCAACCTCAAGGTCAGCAGTTCGAAACTAGCAGCTGCTCCATGGGAGAAAGATGAGGCTTTCTGCTCCCGTAAATATTTACAGCTTCAGAACCCTGGGCAGGGTCACTATGAGTAGGAACTGACTCCACGGTGCTTACCAACAACACCATATATATATACACACACCCCACAGTTTTCTGTAGTAGAAGGGAATAGCACAGATGTATGATGCTGTTTTTGTTAAGTGCCATTGAGTTGGTACAGGTTTTCCAAGGTGGATTTGAACACCAACTTTTTGGTTAGCTGTACAGTGCTTACCCTACAGTGGCACACCAGGACTATCTGTCTATTTTCTTATACCTGCCTTCTACTTCTCTCCTGGTCATTGTTCTACATTAGTTGAAACTTTGACTCTAAGATATGGTTATTTTTCTCTCCATGACATTGAGTGTCTATATGTACAACAGTCCAAGCTAAAGCTACCTGAATTCTTTAATTTTCTATCTGTAATAAATAAATTTCCCCAAGTGTTATATCCTGATACATGAGATAATATAAATCACTAAATCCTAAAACTCACTCGTTGGACAATCTCTTTGATATCCCATGCAAGTAAAGTTTTACTAAAGGTAATACAGAAACAGAAGCAAGCATACATTGACAGAGAATTTCCAGAGGTTCAAGCCATATTCAGAAGAGGCTGTGGAATCAGGGATATCATCGTTGATGTCCGATGGATCTTGGCTGAAAGCAGAGACTACCAGAAAGATGTTTACCTGTGCTTTATTGGCTTCACAAAGGCCTTTAATTGTGTGGATCATGACAAGCTATGGACAACATTGCAAAGTATGGACCAAGAAACACTTGTTCGAACAGAACGTGGGAACACTGAATGGTTTAAAATTAAGAAAGGTGTGTGACAAGGTTGTATTCTTTCACCATACTTATTCAACCTATATGTTGAGCAAAGAATCCAAGAAGCTAGGCTCTATGAAGAAAAACGTGGCATCACAATTGGAAGAAGACTCATTAACAACCTGAGATATGCAGATGATACAATCTTGCTGACTAAAAGTGAAGAGAACTTAAAGTATTTACTGATGAAGATCAAAAAGCACAGCCTTTGGTATGGATTACATCTTAATGTAAAGAAAACAAAAATCCTCACCACTGGACCAATAAACAACAATCTTATCAATGGAAAAAAGATTGAAGTTGTCAAGGACTTCTTGCTTCTTGGATCAACTATCAACACTCATGGAGCAGTCAAGAAATCAAACTACATATTGCATTAGGCAAATCAGCTGCACAAGACCTTTTTTTAAAGTGTTGAAAAGCAGAGATGTCAGCTTGAAGACTAAGGTGTACCTGACCCAGTCATGGTATTTTCAATAACCTCGTATGCATGCGAAACTGGACAGTAAATAAGGAAGACCGTAGAAGAATTGATTCTTTTGAGTTGTCGTGTTGGAGGAGAATATTGAAAGTGACATGACTGCCAAAAGAACAAACAGATCTGTGTTGTAAGAAGTGCAGCCAGAGTGCTCCTTGGAGGCCAGGATGGCCAAACTTTGTACCTTATTGTCATGAGCGACCAGTCACTGGAAATGGATATCATGTTTGGTAAGGTGGAGGGTAAGAGAAAAAGAGGAAGAGCCCCAGCAAGATGAATTGGTAAAGTGGTAGCATCAATGGCCTCAAGTGTGGCAACAACTGTGAGATTGGCCCAGGATTGGGTAGTGTTTCTTTGTGTTGTGCATAAGGTCGCTATGAGTCAGTACCAACTCAATGGCACCTAACAACAACAACAACAAAACTCACAAATACAAGTTTCTTATCCCCATCACAACTTAGAATATTTCTCATTTGCTTATTCATGGACAGTCTCCTCTTTGTGCTCTCCGGAGAGTTCATTGATTGCTTCCATTTTTCTCTTCTGTTCTTATCACCTTTCCCCCCATTTTCAGGTCAGACTTCATGATTCTGAAAGCTAGTAAAATGTCTTGATTGAACTATGCATTTTTTTCCCCTCAATCTTGTCAGAAAACTCCAAACCTGCATAAATTTAATTATCTCTTTCAAGAACTAGATTCCGCTATAAATTTTGTTATCACAGATCTGTTTCTTGGGTCAACTTGCCCTCCCACTCGCTCTAAATATCATTTCAAACTTTCTTTTCTATTCATAAACTATTACTTTTCTCCCAACCACATACCATGGCTATTTAACATTTCTTAGTTGATGATGTTATCTCTTACTTCCCAGGGAAAATAAAATCCACCTGAAAATAATCAACTAAATTTCTGACTTCTAACCCACAAACTTACCACAATCCACATGCATCTTCTCTCCCATCTATTTTGGAATACTATGTGAAGATACCCTCCTAACTAAAGCGATTCCATCTATGCTGAAAGCGCTCATGCTCTTCTTCTTTATTGAGAATCTTCAACTTCTCCTTCTTTCACCTGAAAGGCATCATCATTGCCTAGTATAGCAACCATTTTAAACTTCCTCATTTCAATAAAGCTGGATGTGTACATGCATAATTTATTGGTCATTTTTCTTTTCTTTTCTATGAAAGTCATATTTGTATATTTTGTCCATTTTTCTATGGAATTTTCTCTTGCATACTTATTTGTTGGGCTTATTTATAGATTCTGAATATAAACCCTTTATCAGCTAACTATTGCAAATAATGTTCTCAATTCTGTAGCTTGCTCTTTAGATTTGTTTTTTGTCATACAGAGATTTTCATTTTGTTGTTGCAAAGTTTAACAGGCTTGTCTTACAGAGTTTGTCCTTTCTGTGTCTGTTTAAAAAGACCACTTTGTGCTTTAGCATATCAGTTTAGAATAACTAAGAGCCACATATATAAGGGCAGTTTACATTCACAAGCTCTTTTTTTAGAGCCCTAGTGCATAGTGGGTTACACATTGTACTGCTAACCACAAAGTCAGCATGGGAGAAAGAGGAGCCTTTCTGCTCTGTGAAGATTGCAGCCTCGGATACCCTACTTAGGGTCACAATCAGCTTGATGGCAGTTGGTTACTAGGTGCTTACAACAAGATTTGGGGTAGAGTCTGACATTCATATGGAAACACTTGTCTCTCCTTAGCACTTAGTTCAGATGACTGTCTTGCAACTTCAGTTCTATGATGGATTTAAGAAAAGTTAAGGTTTTATAAATCATCTGACTTTTACCCATTATTAGGATATATCTTAAACATAAGTAGAACCATTCTGAGATACTGATTGCATTAAATCTAGTCCATGTTAGTGAACATGTCCATCTTAACAATAGTGAGCATTCCAGTCCATAAACATGGTATCGTTTAAATTTTATTTAGGTCACTGGTAATTTCTCTCTGCAATGTTCTGTAGTATTGGTGTTGAGGTCATACATTTCTTTTGTTTATCTAAAATAGTTTTTGATATTTTTAGAAGGGTGATTTTAAAATTATTGATTGGTAGTATCTAAATATATAATTCATTTTCAAATACTGACTTTACTTTGTGAACTTGATACAATCATTTATTCTATTAGTTTTTAGAGACCATTTAAAAAATTTCCAGTATAAGAATCCTGTTGTTTCCAAATAGAGATAATTTATTTATTCTATATTAAAAAAGCAGTAAATGAATTAGAAGGTAATGAATTTGTTACTTCTACTTTTATGTATAAGGCCTTGTTGGTTTTTTTTTTCTTCCATGCCTTATTATATTGATGGTGATGTTAAGTTGTTAAGTGCCATTGAATAGATTCTAACTCATTGTGACCCTGTATAGGGTTTCCAAGGAGAAGCTGGTGGGTTTGAACATCTGACTTTTTGATAAGCTGTCCAGTGCTTATCCTATAATGCCACACCAGAACTCCATTACACTGGTAGGACTGCCAGTACAATGCAGAATAGAAATGATCAGAATAAGCATCTTTATATCATCAAAAATTATAGTGGGAAAAGGTACAGTATCTTTAAGTATGTTGTTAGAGGTAATTTTTCTCAAAAATGCCCTTTATCATAATAAGCATGTTCTTTTATATTTTTAATGGATAGCAATTTCTTCAATGGTATCTTTCTGCATTAACTGAGATGATCATATGATTTTCCTTTTATTTTGTTAATCTGATCTATTTTTAAATCTTAACTCATTTTGTAATCCTGGGTTACATTGCCACTTATTCATGATGTATTGTCTGTATTATCTTCGGTTTCTCAAATTATTGTGTTTATGTTTAAGGGAATTTGGTTTGTAGATTTATTTCTTATCATGTCTTTGTCAGGTTTTGGAGTCAGGCTTATATTACTTAATAAAACCAGTATTTTGTTACTGTCTGCTTTATGAAAGAACAGTGGTATTATTTTGTTTCTTAACTGTAAAATCAGTTTTATTAGTGAAACCATATGGTCCTAGAATCTTCTTTATGGGAAGGTATTTTATTATGAATACAATTTATTTAATAGTTATAATATGGTTATTTGGATTTTTCATATCTTCTTTAGTAATTTTGGTAACTTGGAATTTTTAATAAATTTATCAATTTCAAATAAATTATCATATTTATTGATACAATGTTTAACTTATCCTTTTTAATGTCTGGTGAGACAGGTAGGATGGGAGGTGTCAAGGATGTAGTCTCACTCAAAACACATGAGTTCTACCTGGTTTTAAGATGATTTACATAGATTTTTACTATTGTCATAAATTCAGAATGTTAGATAGCAAAATAGTTGATAAGTAAGAAGTAAGTGTAGTTGAAATTTGAACATACTGTTTATGATTCCAGGGTAATATCATCATGCAGAAGAGCAACATGCACCTTTAATAAAGCCCATCCATTCCACATCTTGTTGGATTCAACACAGTGAGAATTCCTATGCCAACACCATGAATTAATCTTTCAAGAAAAGTTCATGTTATGGAAGAGAGGAAAAAAATGACTGTGTGGTTAAATAGAATGGAGTAATCTCATAAAGAAACAAGGCAAACATAAAAATGTAGAAAGACTTTTGGGATTTCTGAGAACATTTCCAAGAAGACCCTGAATCTCCTTTGACCTTCTATAACTTTGTAACTGATTCACAATTTTTCCATGCACTGTGACAAACAAATTTCATGTTTCCTTTATTATAAAAATGATTTTTGTAAGAATAAGACTTGACTAAAACAAAATGTCAATAAAAATTCTGTTAATACTAACCAACAAATTGAAGAAGTTGACCTAAACAACAAAATTAGTAATAAAAAATTTATAGCTTTAATTTATTGGGACTAGAGGAAATTGTAAATATTTTTGAAATGTCAATGCCTTTGATCCTTTCAAATTGGAGTTAACCAAAGTTAACTGCTTAAGGCAACCGAATTCAATATTTTCTAAGATTCCAAATAGATTGCAAAATCCAAAAAGGAAAAAAAAAAAAGTTTATAGTTTATTACAAGACGTTCCCCGCTCCCCAAACCCTTCAGTTTCCTTTATACGATGCACATCTGGTAGTGAATGACATTGTCATGTTATTTTTTAATAAATAAATTCTCTATAATATTTATTTAAACAAAATTATACATCTAATAATGAAAAAATGCTGACTATGTTGCAAAATCAGTTTATTAAACACACTGGAGAGTTTAGAATGCAAGTAAACTTAAATGAACTGAATGATAGAAAGTGATGAAACTTTCTTAAGAGAAAAAAGTCCATAGCTATTTTCATTCACTTATAACAATAGATTGTACAAAGCAGTGGAAAAGTAAGTGACCTGAGGACAGACAATATTCAAACTGACATAAAAGAGCTAAAAAGTAACAAATAACCAAACACTCAAGATCTATGGAACCAAAATCAAGCAGTTTAACATACATGAACATGCAGTTCTAGAAGCAAAATAGAAAGTAAAATCAGCAGAAGAATTATTTGAAGAGATTATAATTCTCCAACATTCATAAAAGACATTAACTCACATCCAAGTAGTTTAGCACATCCAACACAAATCCAAAGAAAACCACAACTAAGCAAATCATACTTAAAACGCTAAACAAGGATTAAATGAAATTCTTAGAAGCAGTTAAAAAAAAAAAAGATGAATCACACACACAGGCAAACAGCAGTAAAAATGATGACTTATTGTTGGGAAATATTTTTTAAGTGCTATAAGGAAACAAAAAAAATGGTTAAACTTGAATTCTATGTCCAATGAAAACATACTCAAAAAATGAAAGCAAATTAAAGAATCGTACCGACAGACAAAAAGTTAAGAGTGAAAATATTTGTTTCTAGAAGATCTGCGTTATTAAATAAAATAAACTATTTATGCTAAATTATACAAGGTAAAACACAATTATTTAGCATTTTCATACCAGAAATATGTCCAGATCTTCAGGAAACAATAAAACACACAAGAATAAAGTACTTTGTGGATAAAAATATATATTGTTTAAAAAAAATGTTATTGTTAAGTTCTCTATGGTTGGTTCTGATTCACAGCGACCCTGTATAGGGTTTTCAAGGAGTGATTAGTGGATTTGAACCGCCGACCTTACAGTTAGCAGTCTAGAGCTTATACTATAGTACCACCCAGGGCTTGTTGGAATCAGGTGTGGCGCTGTGGATTAATGTGCCAGACTGCAAAGCCGTTTGAACTGCAATGTCAGCGGTTCAAGCTCACCAACTGCTCCTCGGAAACCCTATACAGGGTCACTATGGGTTGGAACCGACTTGATGGCACTTCACAAAAACAACAAGGGCTTGTTTTTAGGTGCCACCAAGTTGGTTCCAATTCATAGCAACCCTGTGTACAACAGAACAAAACAATGCCTAGTGTTTCCACAGTCTTGTTGGAATCCTGGTGGGATGGCATAATATAAGCACTGAACAGTTAATTACAAGGTTGGCAGTTCAAACCCACCAGCTGCTCCTTGGAAATCTTATACAGGTTTGCTATAAATCAGAATTGATTTGATGGAACTTAACAACGACACAGACTTGTGAGTCAACAGTCAATTCTGTGTGAGTGAGCTGAACTATAGATTTGAGGCTTGGTGAGTTCTATGAAACATTTCAGTGAATTATGGAAACCTAGGATGTGAGTTAGGAAATGGAGGAGAGGTGCAGTGGCTGATATCAGGAATTATACTCTCCAGCCAGTCTTGGAAACCCTCTACAGGATCTCTATAAGTCAGAACCAACTTGACAGCATAAATAAATAAACTATTAATGCTAAATTATACAAGGTAAAAAACAACTAAATACCACTTTAGAAAAGCTGGACATTTGGGATATCTTTAACCTCCACCTCATAGCGACCAGCTTTGCAATGATCTTTCTAAAAGAAATTATTGCTCACACATCTTAATCCTTAAAGTGACATCTTTGCTGTTTAATACCTAAAAGAGATATTTTGCAATAGATTTGCCCAATGCAATATAGCATTTGATTTCTTGAATGCTGCTTCCATGAACACTGATAGTGAATTCAAGTCAAATGAAATCTTTGAAAACTTCATTCTTTTTTCCATTAATCATGATATTATTTATTGGTTCAGTTGTGAGGATTTTCTTTTTCTTTACATTGAGGTACACATTATACTAAAGTTTTAGTCTTTCATCTTCATCAATAAGTGCCTTAAGTTATCTTTGCTTCCAGCAAGCAAGGTTAAATATACATAGATACAGATGTAGAGAGAGAGCAGAAGAAAGGTCTGGCAATTCAAGATGACCATCAAAAAACAAAAACAAACAAACAAAAAAACCTATGGAGCAGTTCTGTTGTGTAGCACATGTGGTTGCCATGAGGTACTGTGTTGTTGCTGTGTGCTGTTGAGTCAGTTCTGATTCTTAGCAAGTTTCTGTGAGTGACTAATAGGTTTGAACTGCCAATCTTGTAGTTACCAATGTAGTTCTTACTCTATGGCATCACATTAAGGCTCAGGTACTATATTAGGAACCTTTATTTATCTTCCTGGATCATCCTTATGTCCTCAGCATTTAGAATGCACCTGCTGCTGTCAAGTCACTTCTGATTCCTAGTAACTTTGTTGTTAAGGAGCATCAAGTCAGTTCCAATTCATAGCAAGCACTTACAGGGTTTCCAAGGAGCAGTTAGTGGGTTTTAAGCACTGACCTTGTGGTTAGCAGTCCAGTGCTTTTCCTACAGTGCCACATCAGGACTCTAGTAACCCCAGTAACCCTGTTGTTCTTGTTAAGTGCTGTTGAGTCAGTTCTGACTCATAGCAACTGGCTATAGGATTTCCAAGGAGCCACTGGTAAATTTGAACCACTGACCTTGTGTTTCAAGCCAATCTTTTGGTCTAGTACATTATCCCAGAGCGCCACATCATGACTCCTGTTTCTGTTGTTAACAGCCTTCGAGTCAGTTCCAACTCGTTGTTATTAGGTGCCATCGAGTCAGAACTGCTCATAGTGACCCTATCTATATACAACAGAACAAAACACTGACCAATTCTTGGCTAAACTCACAATTGTTGCCATGCTTGAGCCCATTGATGCTGCCACTTTGCCAATCCATGTTGCTACGAGTCTTCCTTTTTTTCTCTGACCCTCCAAACATGATATTCTTCTCAAATGACTGGTATCACCTGACAATATGTCCGAAGTATGAGAAACAAAGCCTGGCCATCCTGGCCTCCAAGGAGCACTCTGGCTGCACTTCTTCCAACATATATCTGTTTGTTCTTTTGACAGTTCATGATGCTTTCAATATTCTCCTCCAACACTATAAATCAAAAGCATCAATTTTTCTATGATCTTCTTTTTCACTGTCCAGCTTTTGTATGCATATGAGGTAATTGAAAACATTATGGCTTGGGTCAGGCTCACCTTAGTCCTCAAGCTGACATCTTTGCTCTTCTACACTTTAAAAAGGCCTTGTGCAGCAGATTTACCTAATGCAATACGTTGTTTGATTTCTTGACTGCTGCTTCCATGTGTATTGATAGTTGATCCAAGAAAAATGAAATCTTTGACAACTTCAATCTTTTCTCCATTGATTATAATGCTGTTTATTAGTTGAGTGGTGAGGGTTTTTGTTTACAGTACAGTGAGATACAATCCATATCAAAGGCTATGGTCTTTGATCTTCATCAGTAAGTATTTTAAGCCCTCTTCACTTTCAGCAAGCAAGGTTGTATCATGTGCATACCACAGGTTGTTAATGAGTCTTCCTCCAAATCTGATGCCACATTTTCCTTCATAGAACACAGCGTCTCAGATTATTTGCTCAGCATACAGTTTGAATAGGTATGGTGAAAGAATACAACCCTTTCACACATCTTTCTTAATTTTAAACCATTCAGTGTTCCCATGTTCTGTTCAAACAACTGCCTCTTGGTCTATGTAGAGGTTCCTCATGAGAACAATTAAGTGTTCCAGAATACTCATACTTCACAATGTTGTCCATAGCTTGTCATGATCTACACAATCAAAGGCCTTTGCATAGTCAACAAAGCACAGGTAAACATCTTTCTGGTATTCTCTGCTTTCAGCCAAAATCCATCTGATGTCAGCAGTGATATCCCTCATTCCCCATCCTCTTCTGATTCAGGTTTGAACCTTTGAAAGTTTTCTTTCAATATGGTTGGAGCCATTTCTGTTTTACCTTGAGTATAACATTACTTACATGGGATAGCAAAGATATTGTCCAATGATTTTTGCATTCCGTTGGGTCACCTCTCTTTGGAATATGCACAAATACAGATCTCTTCCAATCAGTTGGCCAGATAGTTCTTTTCCAAATTTCTTGGCATAGATGAGTGAGTGACTCCAGTGTCACCTCATTTTGTTGAAAGATTTCAATTTGTATTCCATCAGTTCCTGGAGCCTTGTTCTTTCCCAATTCCTTCAATGCACCTTGGACGTCTTCCTTTTGTATCATTGGCTCTTGAG
>NW_006408638.1:3380782-3381637 GCF_000296735.1 Chrysochloris asiatica
TATGCCACGGCTATTTTAAACACCAGCAGGCTCACCCATGGTGGGCAGGTTTCAGATGAGCTTTCAGACAGACAGACTCTGAAGAAAGAAAGACAAGCTACTTCTGAACATGTAGTCACTTAAACCCATACAAGTAGCAGAGAGCACTATCAGATATAGTGCTGGAAAATGAGGCCCTCAGACTGGAAGTCACTCAAAATGCGACTGGGGAGGAGCTGCCTCTTCAGAGTAGAGTTGACTGTGATGACATGAATGGAGTAAAGCCCATGGGAGAAAAGCCTGCGGGACCTTCATTTGCTGATGGGGCACAACTCAAAATGAAGAGAAATAGCTGTAACATCCATTAATAATTGGAACATGAAATGTACAAAGTATGAATCTAGGAAAATTGGAAACTGTAAAAAATGAAATGGAATGCATAAACATCAATATCTTAGATATTAGTGAGCTGAAATTGACTGGTTTTGGCCATTTTGACTCTAACAACCACATGGTTTACTATGCTGGGAATGACTAATTGAAGAGGAATGATTTTGCATTCATCGTGAAAAAGAACATATCATGATCTGTCATGAGGTACAATGTTGTCTGTGATAGGATAATATCCATACACCTACAGGGAAAACCAGTAAATACCACTATTATTCAAATTTACGCATCAACCACTAAAGTCAGTGAGGATGAAATAGAAGAATTATATCAACTTTTTTAATCTGAAATTGATCAAACATGCAATCAAGATGTATTGATCACTAGTGATGATTGGAATGTAAAGGTCAGGAGCAAAGAGGAAGGATCAGTAGTTGGAAAATATGGCCTTGGGGATAGAAATGATGCTGGAGATTGCATGATACA
>NW_006408638.1:3382718-3383941 GCF_000296735.1 Chrysochloris asiatica
TGGTACATACACACAATGGAATATTTTGCTACATTGAAGAATAACAAGGAAGTGGCAAGCCACCGCATAATGTGGATGAACCTAGAGGACATTATGTTGAGTGAAATTAGTCACAAAAAGAGAAATACTGCATAGGACAACTACTTTAAAAGACTAAGAAAAAGAAATTATACTAAAAGGGGGTAGGGGGAAGTCTTTGTTGGTTGTTGGTTGGTGATGGGTGGGAGGAAGGGGGGAGGGCAGAGCACAGGGCGGGAATTGAACACAGGAGAGCTTGGGTGTTAGGGAGGGGGGCGATATACAGGGAGGGAGAGGGTAGTGGAGAAACGGGGCAGATGGGAGAAGAATTGGGCATGTTCCGAAGGGCTAAATGGGACAGATATAAAGGACGATATATACACAGCCTTGGAACTGCAGGGCTCGGAGATACAGGGATTGAGTCATGGTTGGAATGGGGGAGGAATCATGTTAAGATGCTTGACTGTTTTTTTTTGTTGTTGTTGTTTTTGTTTGTTTGTTTTAATCTTAGTTTCCCTTGCATTATAATATAGAGTAGACACTGGAGAGGGAGAGAAAGGAATAGTCAGAAACACCACACTAGAAGGCTTGTAAGTCTGTCTTCTGCCTATGACTGATTGGAATACCTAAAATAGGGATACAGCATACCCAGTGAATGAGGCTTCTTGTGGAGCCTATGCAATACATAAAACTATAGGTAGAAACTGGAACCACATCCAGATCTCCAGAGATGAGAAATCTCTACTTGAAAGGACGAGCAGAGCAGCCTAGAGTGGCTAGAAGAATAAAAGATACCTCTTGAAAGAAAGACTTGCAGGAAAAATGGAGGCAGACGGACTGTTACTACAAGAATAAACAAATCAGTTCCCTAGGAAACATCAAGGCAAGTGACCAGGTCCTCTCAATGCAAACCCCCTTCCAAGACTAAGACTCAATGGCAATGCACGCTCTGATTGGTGACCACACACATCACCGATGGGGGGAAGTGGGGTAAAAGCAGCAATGAAGTGGCAAGCTAAGCTCTACAACGTTCAGTGGACTTCTGTGGACCCAGTTGGGGACCTGGTTGGCAAGCAGTGTGAAGAGACCTGGGGACTCTTGGGTCCAGAGTCAGTGGCGTGGCCACGGAGGACTCGAGAGGAGAGTGGAGCTACCAGCTGACGGGAAGAGAGGGCATGTGCACAGGAGCACCCACACTTGCAGAT
>NW_006408638.1:3384716-3416119 GCF_000296735.1 Chrysochloris asiatica
TGAGATGATATACGATGGAATGAATGTAAAACTAAAGTTCTCCCATGTAAACTATCATATAATTCACAATAAAACATTAAAAAAAAAAAAAAGATTATCCTTTTGGAGTCCCCAAAACCTCCATAACTTTCTGAACTGACCTCTGCCTTGAAATTAACTGGCCCAGCAGATCCCTCAGAAGCCACTTTTTAGCATTGGACCTTGCTCTCTGGATGATATTGTTAAATCTAATGCTTGTCCCCAGTTGCGATTTGTTCAGTAAAATCATCTTCATTAGATTAAATGGTGCTTAAAAGATGGATAGAAAAACCAGCTCTTTGAGCTAGCTGAATTTTATGCAGCAATTGTTTAAGTATATATATTTTTTATTTTTTTGGTAGTATCCTTTTTTGAAGGCACCTTAATGAGACTGTCTGTAACCATTCACTTCCCAAATACATTTTGTTTGGAAAAAACCTGTGCATTATGAACTGGAGTCCTATGCGTAAATTTATTCCAGGAACTACATCAGTGGCCAAGGGGACCTCACCAGGTGTGTCCAACCAACCAGATTAATGAAGTTAACCACAAGAGGAAGAAGACCTGAGGCAAGGGACTTTCCAGACTTACAACATGCGCAATTTAGAAGATTAGTGATCTAAGGATGCCCCTTACCTCATTATAATACTACAACCACTGTAGCCATAACAGATCTGACCAGGACCATATTAGGACAAGAAAGGGATGGCACAGAAATGCCCTTCCCATCCACAGAAAATTCATGAATATTACTCCCTTCTTTTACCATATGTTGGACTTCTGGTGTGGCACTGTACGATCAACACTGGACTGCAAACCTCAAGGTCCATAGTTCAAACCCACCCGCTGCTCCTTAGAAACCCTATACAGGGTCATTTTGAATTAGAACAGACTGGATAACACTTAACAACAACATTACCATATGTTATAATCTAATCAATAAAAACACGCAGACCTGAGATCCTCTCTCTGGGTCTTCTCCACTCCTCACCGGAAGATTGGTGCTCTCCTTCTCAATATTTTCCATTTGCTAATAAAGTACATAAGCCTTGGCATAGTGATTGTTTTGCCGTGGTCATTCGAGGACTCAATCCCTGATTCTTCAAGTTAGTTGAGGAAGAGAAGTCTGAAGGAGTCTAACAGTAGAAATAATTTTGACTTATCCTCATATTTCATCACAATTTAAATAAAATATTCTTAGCAACCTGGAACCTGATTTGTTTTAAAAATGGGCACTATTTTGTGATGTTCCACAATGTCAGAAATATTGAAGGTATATGACAACCTGAGACATACGTTGAACAGAGATGTCTTCTACTTAGTTATTACTTTGTTTATACTGGATGATGCCCAAGATCCGTTTTAACTCTAAAAATGTATGAAATTACATTCATATTGAAATCAGAATTAGCTACAAAAATTAATAAAATGTAACTTTTTACTTCAAGAAGATTATAAGTCCTATGGAAGATGTTATTAAGTGTCACTGAGTCAGTTCCAACACATAGCAACCGTGTATAAGGTTTCCAAGGAGCAGCTGGTGGGTTGGAACTGCTGACCTTGTAGTTAGCAATCCAGAGCTTATCCTACAACACCACAACAGGGCACCATGGAAGGACAGATAAAGTTTTAAAATTCTATTTTAAGTGTTTCCCCAACTCCAGGTTCAATCTTTAACTACCTAGGTAAAGAGAGAACCCTGCTTAAAAGACTGATGGGAAAATAAGTTCTATGAATCAGTTGATCTTTGTTGAACAGTTTTTTCTATTACCCTTTCGTGAAGGCAACCTAATGAGACTAAGACTGAAAGAATCCTGTGGTAGACTTCTGTGTCTTCATAGTGAGTACTAATCAATCAAGAGTCTATGTCTGTGTGTTCAGCATGTCATTTATCTGTTATTACCAAAGACTGAACAAAGTCATTTCCCAAATATATTTGATGAGGTTACCTGAATATAGTAATAAAATATCTATATAAATATATGTGTATTTAAAAATACAATATATCTTTTACTTTATTTATAACATATATATTAAACATATTCAATATATTTAAATATATATTCAATATATTTAATGAAGCTACCTGGATGTTCAATGGCACCAAACAACAACAACAACCTGGATATTGGTTTATAAGGGTAAATTATATCTAAGTCATTAAAAACTGTGAGAGACATGAGGAAAATGTGGTAGAGATTATCATATAACCATAACCCAAACTTCATGATAGTAAAAAAAAGTGGACTCTTAGCTATTTCCTACATATAATTTCCCCCTGATACTGTTTCAAGCTTTTTACTTGACTATCTGAAATTCCACTAATCAGAGATTCATTTGGTTTAACTACCTACCCCTCTAGAGCAAATGGATATTAGAAAACTGACAGTCCTTTATACATCAATATCAGTTAGAGCTATTTCCTTTCCACCGAACATCTAAATGAGAAGAGTTCCATGAATAAACAAAGACAACCCTTTGTTGGAAAGGAAACAAAACTCCAAATAATAAATTCAGAGTAAGACTGAGTCCCTGGCTCAAATAAGGTACTTGATCTTAGGTGGCTAGGAAAGAAGAGATATAGTGAGCAGGAAAAATTACAAAAAGGATGCTTACATATTGCCAAGATAAATTTCATTAACTTAGAAGTTCTGTATAAAACAAACCTTGTAGACACAGAAGGGATTTTCATAAATATTTGGAGTAATTTTTCAGCCTACCCTTCAGAATTAAGGAAATAAGTACTTTCTTGACCCAAAGTGTCTGTTCTTTGTAAAATCAGACTGTGAGGAATATATATATTTAGAAGAGGACATGCAAGAGGACACCTCATATTAATTGATAAGCATTTATAGCGGGGGCCAAAAGAGTTTTCTACACTTTTCAGGTTTCTTTTATTTTAGGAATAAGTTGGGTGTAACATTGGAAATCTTAATAAAACATCAAAAATTAAACTCAACACCCAAAGTTGCAGATAGTACCCATTTGACCTAGCCTTGATGGCTTGATAATCAGAACTCGACTAGAGAAAGATAAAAAAGAAAAAAAAACAACAACAATTTTTGATAAAGGAAATGAGGGCAAATTGCTACAATTTTATGAACTTAACCTATACTCATGGAGGTTGCTGTTATTGTTGTTAGGTGCCATCGAGTCGGCACCAACTCATAGCCACCTTATGCACAGCAGAACGAAACACAACCCTATCCTAGGCCAACATCACTATCGTTGCCACGCTTGAGTCCACTGATGCTGCCACCTGGCCAATCCATCTCGTTGGGGGTCTTCCTCTTTTTTTCCCACCCTCCACCTTACCAAACATGATATCCTTCTCCAGCGACTGGTCCCACTTGACAATATGTCCGAAGTATGAAAAACGAAGTTTGGCCATCTTGGCCTCCAAGGAGCACGCTGGCTGCATTTCTTCCAACACAGATCTGTTGGTTTTTTTGGCAGCCCATGGTACTTTCAATATTCTCCTCCAACACCATAACTCAAAAGTATCAATTCTTCTATGGTCTTCCTTATTCACTTCCAACTTTCACATACATATGAGGTTATTGAATATACCATGGCTTGGGTCAGTTGCACCTTAGTCCTCAAGCTGACATCTTTGTTCTTCAATACTTTAAAAAGGTCTTGTGCAGCAGATTTGCTTAATGCAATACGTCATTTGATATTTTTACTGCTGCTTCCATGAATGTTGATAGTTGATCCAAGAAAAATGAAGTCCTTGACAACTTCAATCTTTTCTCCATTGATAAAAACGTTGTTTATTGGTCCAGTGGTGAGGATTTTTGTTTTCTTTACATTGAGATGCAATCCATACCAAAGGCTGGATTCTTTCAAGAAAATGATGCAGCAAAGGAGGCACTCACTCATCTATGCCAAGAAATTTGGAAGACAACTATGTGGCTGACTGATTGGAAGAGATCCATATTTGTGCCCATTCCAAAAAACAGTGACCCAACAGAATGTGGAAATCATTGGACAATCTCTTTGATATTCCATGCTGGTAAAGTTTTATTAAAGGTAATACAGAAATGCTGCAAGCATACATTGACAGAGAACTTCCAGAGGTTCAAACTAGATTCAGAAGGGGCCGTAAGACTTAAACTTTGATGAAGATCAAAGACCAAAGCCTTCAGTATGGGTTGCACTTCAATGTAAAGAAAACAAAACTCTTCACCACTGGACCAATAAATAACATGATAAATGAAGAAAAGATTGAAGTTGTCACAGAATTCATTTTGCTTGGATCTACTATTAACATTCATGGAAACTTGTTATTGTTGTTAAGTGCCATTGAATCAGTTCTGACCCATAGCGACCCTGTATAGGAGACACTGGTGAACTTGAACTGCCAACCTTGCAGTTCAAACAGCTTTGCAGTCTGGTGCATTAGCCCGCAGCGCCACAGAGGACTCATGGAAGCAGCAGTCAAAAAATCAAATGATGTGCAACATTAGGCAAATCTGCTGCCTAAGACCTCTTTAAAGTGTTGAAGAGCAAATATGGCACTTTGAGGACAAAGTGTACGTGTGACTCAAGCCATGGTATTTTCAATAGCCTCATATGCATGTGAAAGTTGGACAATGACTAAAGAAGAACATAGAAGAATTGATGCATTTTTGTTATGGTGTTGGAGAAGTATATTAAAGGTACCATGAACTGCCAGAAGAACAAACAAATCTGTACTGGACGAAGTACAACCAGAATGCTTCTTAGAAGTCAAGATGGCCAGACTTTGTCTCTCATACTTTGGACATGTTATCAGGAGGGACCAGTCCCTGGGACGGACATTATGCTTGGTTAGGTGGAGGGACAGAGAAAAAGAGCAAGAACCCCAATGAGATGGAGCAGCAACTGTGAGGATGGAGCAGGATAGCTTGGTGTTTCTTTCTGTTGAACATATGGTCTATTGAGTTGGAACTGACTTGGAACTGCGGGCTAATGCACCAGACTGACTTGATAGCACTTAGTAACAACAGCAATCCCTCACGAGCTCTGGTGTGATGCTATAGAATAAGCACTGGACTGACAACCAAAAAGTCAGCAGTTCAAACCCCACCAGCTGCTCTTGGAAATTCTACACAAGGTCATGATGAGTTAGACCCAACTAAATGCCACATAACAACAACAGTACACTCTCCTGGTGAGATCTAATATAGTATAAGCAAATTATAATGTGATGTTATATTAGCAGCTCTAATCTGATGTAATTATCCTCTGTGTTGTAAACCCTCACTTTTATGATGTTAATAAGGCCAGATGGGATCTATAGGATAAAGTGGTATCTTGAGACATTCTCTTTTGAAATATAAAAGAGATTAAGCCAGTAATCAGAGCTTAGAGGGACCTACTACCACCAAGAAAAGAGATCTGGGGGTGGAATTTGACCTTTGTAATTAGGGTCTTTGCACTGTAAAGCTATTATTGTTCTTGTGTGCTGTCAAGTCAATTTTGACTCATAACAAACCTCTATAGGGATTCGGAGAGCAGTTGGTAGATTTGAACTGCTGACCTTGTGGTTAGCAGTCCAGTGCTTGTCCTACAAAGCCACCAGAGAAAGATTGATGCCAAGACACTTAGAGATCTTCAAGGAATTTGGGGCAACAGATGTTGAAAGGAGACAAGGGCCTTTCCCAAAAGCCGGTGTTCTGAATTCAGACTTTTAGCCTCCTAAACTGTGAAAGAATGTATTTCTTGTTAAAGCCATCAATTTGTGGTGTTTCTGTTGCAGCAGAACTAGATAACTAAGGTACTCTGTTAGATGAATATAGAGTAGACTGTCAAAAGAGGACCACAGCAAATGTTTTTGCATTCACATTTAAAGCTTGTGTAAAAATGGCAAGAGATAAATAGCTATGCTTTTTTAACAAAATAGTTCAAAAAGACTTGGGATGTACTGACTCTGGAAAAACATATTTTGTACTATTCCAATTTAAAGCAAAAGTGTATATTATGTGCCAAATCTGTCTTGGAAGAAATATAGCCAGAATGTTCTTTAAATGCTTTACTTGCAAGAATGGCAAGACTTTGTCTCATGTACTTTGGACATATATCAGGAGGGACCAGTCCTAATATCATGCTTGGCAAAATAGTTAGTCAGCAAAAATCAGGGAGACATTCAATGAGATATATTGACACAGCAGCTGTAACAATAGGTTCAAATATTACAACAGTTGTGAGGATCTTAGGAATGGGCAATATTTTGTTATGCTGTTCATGGGATTGCTGTAAGTCTGAATTGATTCAAAAGCACCTAGCAATAGCAGGAACATAGTCAGAGTTACTCTGGTAGCGTAGTGGTTACGAATCGGGCTGCGAACCTTAAGGTCAGCGGTTCGAAACTACCAGCCGCTCCGCGGGAGAAAGATGAGGCTTTCTACTCCCGTAAAGATTTACACCCTCGGAAACCCTGTACAGGGTCGCTATGGGTCGGAACCGACTCGACGGCACTTAACAACAACAAAGTCAGAGTTAAGTTGATGGGGGAAAAAAAAATCTCTTCCATGGTTTAGTTCTTCCTTTTCCTAATATTGCCAAAAGGGTAGAAATATTTTCTCTTATCATCAATTTTCATATCTTTTCAAGATACATATGACAAGTATTAATATTTTTGAAGTTATAATTTATCTTGTATTCATAGACAAATAGAAAGGATGGAAATAATTTCATTCTAATATTTTTTGCATTTTCATTTTTATTCTTTCCATGACAGATATATCATCACATAACTTTTACAAGTGCCTGTATTAAAAATGTTTTTTTCCTGATACTTGTAGGAAATTTGAAGAAAATATTCAGTTAATCTGGTCACAAATTTTTCTGAACTTTAAACTTTGTGTTAAAGTACCCAAGATTCAAAGTCTTTATTATTTTCTTTCAAATGCATGAACCTCACTAAATGATCGTCATACATTTTCAGATTGAGTTTGTAAGTACCTTTAGAATCTTTTCAAAACAGCTTCAAATATTTCTACCATTTTTTTAGAATTGCCATACAAGTTGGATTCTCTTTGCCATCACTGGTTTAGACTAAAGATATGTAGTAGTCATGTTGTCACATATAAAAGCACTGAATGGGGTATGGGTAAATACTGAATCATGCTCCAATTCATTTGAACACATTCATAGAACTCCTTAGAAAAATACAACAATGATGTAATCTGAAAAAAAAAAAAAAAAAATTAAGGTCTAGGGGAAGGGACTTAGGCAGCGAAGAAAGCCATAAACAAAAATCCTGATAAATATTGTAGTCAAAGACTTAAAATTGTGAATAATTGATCTTTTAAAAAAAAAAAGCAAGGTGAAAACCCTATATTTTCTTCATTGGAAAACCACATGTTTTATGTTAAATTATTTCTTTTATCAGCTTATTTTATGACAAATTTCAAAAGACATTTGCTTTCTATCAATTTTTAAGAGTACACTGTATCAAAATAAGTCAATCACAAAAGAACAAATATTTCATGAGACCACTATTATAAAACACACAAAAAAAGTTTCCATACTAAAAGAAAGATTCTTGGATGATTACTAGGGGTGAGAGGGAAGGGAGAATAGTTCACTGGCTAGAGGGTTGCTGTTGTTATGTGCAAGGGAGTCGATTCCGACTCCCTGTACAGGGTTTCGGAGGCTGTAAATCTTTACGGGAGCAGAAAGCCTCACCTTTTTCCAGCGGAACAGCTGGTAGTTTCAAACTGCTGACCTTGAAGCTCACAGCTAGATTGGTAAGGAGCTCTGGTAGTGTAATGGTTACGAATCGGGCTGCGAACCTTAAGGACAACAGTTCAAAACTACTAGCGGCTCCGCAGGAGAAAGATGAGGCGTTCTGCTCCCGTAAAGATTTACAGCCTCGGAAACCCTGTACTATGGGTCGGAACAGACTCAACAACAACAACAACACTATGAAAGTACCATGGACTACCAAAAGAACAAACAGATCTGTGTAGGAAGAAGTATGGTCAGAGTGTTTCTTGGAAGCCAGGATGGACAGACTTCATCTCTCATACTTCCGACATGTTGTTAGGCGGTACCAATCATGGTGGAGAATATTTGGTAAAGTGGAGGGTTGGAGAAAAAGAGGAAGACTCCCAACTAGATGGATTGGCACAATGGCAGCAGTAATGGGCGCAGGTGTAGCAGTGTTTTGTTCTGTTGTGTATAGGGTCATTATGGGTGGGTACTGATTCAATGGTCCCTAAAAACAACAGCAACACTTCTTGTTAAACTTATCTTTCAATAGTGTATACATCTTTGCAAGATATAATATTATTTTGTATGAAGACATAGATTATATAAATGAACAAAAATTTTTAATGTAAAGTCAAATATTTATTATTTATAGATTTCAGTTTTCTAATTATTGTTGTTGTTAGGTACTATCAAGTTATTCCTACTCATACCAACCCTATGCACAACAACATGAAACATTGCTCCATTTTGCACCTCCTCACAATTATTGTTATGCTTGGACCCATTGCTGCTACAACTGTGCCAATTCATCTTGTTTGGGGTTTTCCTCTTTTTTGATGATCATTTACATTATCATGCATGATGTCCTTCTCCAGGGATTGGTCTATCCTGATAATATGTCCGAAGTCTAGCCATCCTGGCTTCCAAACAGTACTCTAGTTGTACTTCTTCCAACACAGATTTGTTTGTTCTTTTGGTAATCCTTTGTACTTTTAATATTCTACTTCAAAATCATAAATCAAATGCATCAACTCTTCTACGGTCTTCCTTATACACTGTATACATTTCTCATGTATACGAGATCATTGAAACTACCATGGCATGGGTCAGTGTATCTTAGTCTTCAAACTGACATCTTTGTTTGCTCTTCAACACTTTAAAAAGGTCTTGTGCAGCAGATTTGCCTAATGCAGATTTGCCTTTTGATTTCTTGCCTGCTGTTTCCATGAGTGTTGATGGCTGATATGAGCAAAATGAAGCCTTTAATAACTTCAATCTTTTCTCATTTGATCTTGATGTTGTTGATTGGTCTGATGGTGAAGATTTTTGTTTTTCTTGCATTGAGATGCAACCCATATTGAAGGCTGTGGCTTTAAGCTTCATCAGTATTTTAAGCCCTCTTCCCTTTCATCGGGAAAGGTTGTGCTGAGCATACAGACTGAATAAGTACGGTGATAGAATACAAGCTGGGCACACACGTTTCCTAATTAAAAACCTTTCTGTGTTCCTTTGTTCTGTTCAAATAACTTCCTCTTGGACTATATGCAGGTTCCTCATAAGCACAATTAAAATATTCTGAAATACCTATCCTCTGCAATGTTGTCCATAGGTGTTCATGATCCACACAATCAAAAGCTTTTGTGTAGCCAGTAAAGCACAGGTGAACATCTTTCTGGCGTTCTTTGCTTTCAGACAGGAGCCACCTGATGTCAGCAATGATCTCCCTCATTTCATGTTCTTGTCTGAATCTGGCTTGCACCTTTGGAAGTTCTGTGTCAATGTACTATTGCAGTTATTTTTGAAATTCATCCTTAGCAAAATTTTACTTCCATGGGATATTAATGATATTGTTGCAAGATTTTTGTATTAACTGATTAATTATTTGTACTAACATTAATTATTATATTAACTAATTATTGTATAGTTAGGGGTCGCTATGAGTCAGTTCTGACTCGATGGCACCTGACAACAATTATTGTATTAACTGATCTTCATTGTAAGCATATGTATATTATTCCCTTGGGCCACCTCTATTTTGAATTGGCACAAATATGTATCTCTTCCAATCAGATGGCCAGATAGTTGTCTTCCAAATTTCTTGGCATAGGTGAGTGAGTGTCTCCAGTGTTGCACCAATTTGTTTAAATATTACAGTTTGTATTCCATCAATTCCTTTCACCTTGTTCTTGACCAATGCTTTCATGCACTTTGAATTTCTTCCTTCAGTATCATTGACTGTTGATCATATACTACTTCTTGAAATGGTTGAACATCAACCATTTCTTTTTGGTACAGTGAATCTGTATATTCCTTCCATCTTTTGATGCTCTCTGCATCATTCAATATTTTCCCCATAGAATCCTTCAATATTGCATATAGAGGCTTGAATTTTTCTTCAGTTCCCTCAGTTTGATAAATGCTGAGTGTGTTCTTTTCATTTGGGTTTCTAACTCCAGGTCTTTGCACATTTTATTATAATATTTGACTTTGTCTTTTCAAGCTGCCCTTTAAATTTTCTGTTCAGCTCTTTTACCTCCTCATTTCTTCCATTTGCTTTAGTATCTCTGTGCTGGAGAGAAAGCTTCAGAGTAGAGATACTAAAAAACATCCATTTTGAACTTTTCCTTCTTTGTTGTTTTCTTAATGATCTTTGTGTTCTTTCTGCATGATGTTCTTGATGCCATCCCACAACTATCTTGTCTTCGATCTTTGGTGTGTAATCATCAAATCTGTTCTTGAGATGGTCTCTAAATTCAGGTGGGATATGTTCAAAGTCATATTATGGCTCCTATGGACTTGTTTTACTTTTCTTCAGCTTCAATCTGAACTTACATATGAATAATTGATGATCTGTTCCACAGTCTGATCCTGGCCATGTTTTGGCTGATGATAGGGAGCTTTTCCACCACCTACTTCAAAGATGTAGTCAATTTGATTTCTGTGTATTCTATTTGGTGAGGTCTATGTACGTAGTCATCTTTTATGTTGTTTTAAAAAGGTATTTGCAATGAAGGAGTCTTTGGTTTTTCGATAGTCTATCTTGGGATTCCTATTATTATTTCTGTCACCAAGGCCATATTTACCAATGACTGATGCTTCCTGTATGTTTCCAACCTTTGCACTCCAATTGCAGTAATTATCAATACATCTTGATTGCACTGATCAACTTCAGATTGAAGAAGTTTGTTGTTGTTGTTTTTGTTAGGTGCCATCAAATTGTTACCAACTCAGAGCTACCCTATGCAGAACAGAATGAAACACTGCCCGGTCCTGGACCAAGCTCACAATTGTTGCCATACTTGAGTCCACTGATGCTACCATTTTGCCAATCCATCTCGCTGGGGTCTTCCTCTTTTTCTCTGACCCTCCACCTTACCAAACATGATATCCTTCTCCAGTGATTGATCCCTCCTGAATATATATCAGAAGTATGAGAGATGAAGTTTGGCCATCCTTGCCTTCAAGGAGCAATTTGGCTGCACTTCTTCGAACACAGATCTGTTGGTTCTTTTGGCATCCCATGGCACTTTCAATATTCTCCTCCAGCACCACAACTCAAAAGCATCAATTCTTCTATGGTCTTCCTTATTCACTGTCATCATCCGTTACTTTAATATTTGGTGCGTACATCTGAAATATTATTGTATTAACTGATCTTCATTGTAAGCGTACGTATATTATCCTACCACAGACAGCATTATATTTCAAGACAGAGTTAAAATGTTCTTTCTGATAATGAATGGGACACCCTTTAACTTCAATTTGTCCTTCAGAGCGCAGCAAAACATGTATTATTAGATTCAAAATGGCCAATAGAAGTCCATTTCAGCCCTCTAATGCCTAATTTATGCATTCCATTTCATTTTTGACAATTTCCAATTTTTGTGGTTCCATGCTTCGCACATCACATGTTCTGATTCTTAATGGATGTTTAGAGCTGTCTTTCTTCATTTTGAGTTGCATTTCATCAGAAAATTGAGATCCTGAAAACTTTACCTCATCACAAACAATTTACTTTGAGGAGGCAGTTCTTCCCCAGTTATTTTTTTTTTAGTGTCTTCCAACCTGAGAGTCTCCTCTTCTGGCACTATATCCATCAATGTTCTCGTACTCTTCATCATGTTCCAATATTCAATATTCTGGTACTGATAGTGTTCTACTGATATTCATAAAGTTTTCAGTGACTAAACATTTGGCAGTAGTCTGTCTCTCCTTCTTCCCAGTCTTTCTTTGTCTGAAAGCTCATCTGAAACCTGCCCTCCATGGGTGACCCTCCTGGTATTTAAAATACCGGTGGCATAGCTTCCAGAATCACAGTAACATGCAAGCCATTACAATACCACAAATTGTCAGACAAATGGTTGCATATATTCTTAGGTACTCTGAAAATGTGGTTCAGGCTGTATTAATCTTATTAGATGAATTGATAAAATGATGGTCAATAACTTTTATCTAATTTACCAATCTTACATTATGTTTAAACAATTAATAATGGCATATTAAACACTGTGATATTATGCACTACCAAAACTTTATATATATTCTAAACTTGTTTGTTCATGGAAACTTTCTCAATATAAATTTCATGAAAGGAGCTTAGAAATGTTTTCTCTAGACTACGCTTTGGGAAATGCTGTTATATTTTCTTAACTTTGAAATATATAGTGGGTTTTTTTCCTCCAAGACCATTATCTTTTTTTGGGTGTGACTTCTAAGAAAAGTCTGGGTATACTTACTAGGCAATTTTGTCAATTTATACAAATTATAGAAGTATTTATAAATTTCTTTCCTTTAAATTGATATGACATTAAGGTTTGTGTCAACTGGTCCAGGAATCTCAGTGGTTTGGCAACTGATATATGGTTATCCCCAACGATGTGATTTGTGTGAAAAACCAATAATAAGATCAATCCTACCATCCTTATTTAATTTACGGGAGATCTTACAAGGGATAAAATAAGAAAGACTTGAGCAGAAAGAGAGGGACTTACTACTACTAAGACAGAAAAGCCAGTAATGGAGTGAGTCTTTTGGACCTGAGGTGTGAAACAACTAGATGCAGTGGAAGATTGATGTCATGGTATATGGAGATCTCCAAAGAATATTGGGCCTACAGATGCTGAAAAGAGACAAGGACTTTTACACAGAGCTAACAAAGAGGAAGCTTTTCCAAAGAGCTAGTACTCTGGATTTGGACTTTGTAATAGTTAGGTTTTTTGGCAGCTTGACTAGGCTAAGATTTCCAGAGATTAAGCAGTTGAAATGTGCTTATTCCCATGGTGATGAAATCTAATGCAGGCATGGTTAGCTCTATGATGAGTGACTATGAGCAGCCAATCAATTGAAGGGATGCTTCCTTGGGGATGGGGCCTGCTTCCAATATAAATTCCATTCAGGAGGGACTCTTTCTCCCTTTTTTTTCTGGGGACATGGGACTCTACAATAGTAAGATAATAAACTTCTCACTCTCTTTATATATATTTCACTAGTTTTGCTTCTCTAGAAAACCCAGTCTAAGACAGACTTCTAGCTTCCTAAATTATGAGAGAATATATTTCTGGTTGTTAAATCCATCAACTTATATTATTTCTGTTATAGCAGCATTAAATAATTAAAACAATCAAAACGTTACCAATTGGATTTTGAAGTAATTTACTATATAAAAGTATTATTTAAAAAAATTGAATACTTTATTAAGTTTTAGTTTTGTAATTTGTAGATTACTGAACAAGAACACTCAGATACTAGGAAGATAGTACATCATCTCTTAATTTATCTGATTCAATACTATTATTAATAACATATTTTAAACTTGGAGTCCTGGTGTGATGCTGTGGGTTAGTGCTCTGGACTGAAATGTCCATTTGAACCACAAGGTTGGTGGGTCAAGCTCATAAGCTGCTCCTCGGAAACCCTATATAAAGTGACTATGAGTTGGAACCAACTCAACAGCACTTACCAACATTGTAAACTGAATCTTTCAGTGCTACTTCATATAGAGTAAATGTTAAATAAAAATTACATATAAGCACTGTATTTTATGGAAATCAAATAGTTAACAAGCTTGTATATCATGTGAAAATTGTTTATAGATTCAGATTGTATTAAATGCAATTATTATAAAACCACAAAAATGATCAAGTACAAAATAATGAAACTCATCCTGTTGGCTCAGTTTTCAGCTAAACAGTAGATAGACATATAAATTCAACAGTAGCATTCGGGTGGTACACACTCATTGGAACTATCAATCATAAGAGATCAGAAGAACATCATTTGTCCAGTGGGAAAACAACAGAAATCAGAAAGTGAAAGAAGGACAAAAAAAAAGTAGTAAACAGAGAGAAAAAATGGGAAGAAAGCTGTTGTATTGTGGGAATTCCAATCAATGTCACAAAATGAATTGTGTTTAAATTGTTTAATTTAAAACCAATTAGCTTTGCAAACGTTCACCCAAATCACACTTACAAAAATAAAGTTATTTATTATAAAAACTATAATTAATTAATTAATATAATAACTAATTTTCTAACTTATAATATTAATTTATTTTCTAATTAGCATAATGAACAGATGTAGAGGTCTCATCAATATTGTAATTTTTTAGATGTTATACCATTCCATACTCCCTGATATCAACCACTACTTCTTCCCTCGCTTGTGTCCCAGGGTTCTGCAATTCATTGCAATGTCTAACTTGGTAAATCTGTCCCAAACCATAGTATTTTGAATAACCTCATATGTATGTAAAATCTGGCAAATGAAAAAGGAAGACCAAAAAAGAAGTGGCACATTCAAACTGTGGTGTTAGTGAAGAATATTGAATACAGTATAGAATATATATTTGAGTTACGATGAACCACACTTAGAATAGTCCATTTTATTGTACATATGAGGCTACTGAAAACGCTATGGCTTTTAGTCAGGTGCACTTCAGTCATCAAAGTTACAACTCTGCTTTTAAAGTGACCTTTTGATGCAGATTTACCAAGTGCAGTTTTACATCATTGGATTTCTTGACTGCTGCTTCCAGGAGTGTTGATTGTTGATGCAAGGAGAACAAAATCCTTAATAACTTTAATTTCTTCACTGTTTGTCTTAATGCTGCTTATAGACTCAGTTGTAAAGATTTTTGTTATCTTCACATTCAGGTATAATCCATACTGAAGTGTGAAGTCTTTTACCTTCATCAGTAAGTACTTCAGGACATTTTAAACTATCAAAAGTGAGAAAATTGAATAATACCAATTGTTAAAGATACACAGTGTAGGGACCTTTGTACAGTTGATTAGAATAAAAAACAACAGCAAATATAAACCCAATATTCTGAAGACTAATAAGGCATTAGTTGGTCAAAGTATTCACATAAGGTATACATTTACATTATAATACATAAATCTTATACTTGACTATATTGTTGGCGTTGTTGATGAGTGTCATCTAGTTGGTTCCACTTCATAGCAACCCAGTACAGAGTTTCTGAAGAGCAGCTAGTGGGTTTGAACTGCTGAACTTGTGGTTTGCAGTCCAGTGCTAATACTACAGAGCTACCCCAGGCATCTTAATTACATGTTGTTGTTGTTGTGTAGTGCTGTCAAGTCAGTTCCAACCTGTAGCGACCCTGTATAGAGTTTCCAAGGAGCAGCTGATGAGCTTGAACCGCCGACCTTGCAATTCAAACGTCTTTGCAGTCTGGCACATTAACACACAGCGCCAACCAGGACTCCCTTAATTACATAGTTCTCCCAAATTATCACATAGTTTCAAAAGTGAATAGTACCTGGATATTCTTTTCAACATTACTTGTTGTTGTTGTTAAGTGCCGTCGAGTCGGTTCCGACCCATAGCGACCCTATACAGGGTTTCCGAGGGTGTAAATCTTTACGGGAGTAGAAAGCCTCATCTTTCTCCCGTGGAGCAGCTGGTAGTTTCGAACCGCTGACCTTACGGTTCGCAGCCCGATTCGTAACCACTACTACGCTACCAGATTACTTAGGATGGTGAAAACCTGAAGACAGACTACCTGACCTACAAAATTAAGAACTATGTGGCAAATACAGTAATGGATTAGAGTTATATGGCAATACAATTGTATCTTTAAATGAGCAAAATTTAAAATAATACCATTTGCATGAATTAAGCATATATACTTAGAAAGCAATATTTCTTATTTTGCTAAAACATTTAACAAGCACAAGGATAACATTAAACAAAGTGGATGGTACCTATAATAAGGAGCGTATAGGTAGTGGAATATGTAGATAAAGGGAAAACATAAAACAAATACTTTCTTTCCACATTCGTCTTCAATGAAGTACTTCTCTCTACCATCCCTAATCTAAGCCTCCTTTTGATCACTTCCCTCCATCTTATTTTCCTTTTCTCCTGTTCATTTTCCCCACCTTTGTAAAAATCCAAATTTGTTCATCTCGTTGTTGCTACCTATGATTCCAGGCTCATATTATAAATTCTGTTAATTGAAAATGCTCTAATGTCCTTAAGTCAATGTCTCCACCCAGAATGTTCCTTTCTTATCTTCACCACACAGATTTTATTAATCTTTCAGATATCTTCTAAGAGTTCTCCCTTAATAACTGACTAGGTCATTTCTCCTTGTTATGATTTCATAGGGTCCTGTATTTATTCTTCCTATCACAAATTATGGTGTATAATTAGATCTGGTAATAATTTAAATACTTCTGTTTCTACCAATATTACTTAAGCAATTGAATATAGAGACCCTATTTGTTTTCCTAACCAGTATATTCAAAGCATTTAGCAGATTACCAGGGTCATACATGCTCATCAGTAATGTTCTGTTTAACGAGCAAATAAAATTAAGGAAAATATCAGACACTTGTTTTCAGTACTTAAAAATTAGTTATCTGAAGAATGACATTTAGCATAATAGTAATAGGAAAATATGAAATAAAATGAATGCATACATGCAACATTTTATTTACAGATTTAAGTATTATATATAGTCACTTTATTCGACTTCTGGTGTAACACTGTAAAATAAGCCCTGGATTACAAACCACAAGGTCGGCAGTTCAAACCCACTAGCTGCTCCTCGGAAATGCTGCACAGGGGTACTATGAGTCAGAACCAAATTGATGGCACTTAACAATAACAAAAATGATCACTTTATTACAGTTGTGCAGCAAAGATAAGCACCAAGCATGTAGTTTAGAATTCTGTGTTCAAAATTTGTATATAATTCTATAGCTGTTGAAAACAACTTTTTAAATTGAATCCAAACGACAGTCTTTAAACAGTAATATTTTTCCTGTAACAAAGCCAGGAGATTTTACATCAAGGATGTCTCTGTACCCAAAGATTCATTGTGCAGAAACAAATTCCAAATTAGTTTCCTTTAAGATTTGCTTGTGCATTTCCTTATGTAAACAACAATGAAGACTGTCTGACATAAGAGAAAAAGGAGCACTTTGCTGCACTTCTAAGCATACAACATCTGTTTTTTTTAATTCTGTGGCATTTCAACTAGCCTAAAGAAAACCTCAGAAAGATGACTGAATATTATGCCTCATGCACACACATTTAATAGTGACTAACACATATGGAAGCTATACATTCTGGAAGAAAATCAATGTTTGCCATTCAAACATAGGAAGGAGGACTCAAAAACAGGATGTGTGTTATTAATAAGACCCTATCAACTAGTTTATATAAGATTTCAAAGGAAAATAATATCCTATGTGTCAGGTATTTTATAAGCATTTTTTCACTTAAGATTTCCACCAACTATGTATACATAGTCGTTGGAGAAGGATATCATGCTTGGTAAGATGGAGGGTCAGAGAAAAAGAGGAAGACCTCCAACGAGATGGATCAGCCAGGTGGCAATTGATGGCATCAAGTGTGGCAGCGGTGCTGGGGTTGGCCCAGGATTGGACATTGTTTCGTTCTGCTGTGCATGGGGTCACTATGAGTCAGTTCCAACCCATTTGGTAACTAACAACAACAATGTATACATATTTGTTACCATTTAAAGAAGGAGAAACTGTGACTAAGAGATATTTAATAATTAGCTAAAAGGCACATATCTAGATAACAGTGGGAATGATTTGAACTCAGATATAGCTCCAAAGTCTTCATGTTTTACACTCTTTTAAGGATTCCTTCCTCCCTTTTAAATTCTACTCGTTCTCAATCTATCTCATTCTCTAAGGCTCTTGAATAAACAATTTATTTTCTAAAGATCAACACAAACCTGGTTCCTATGATATTAAAGCTAAAGTTATATCAAATACCCAACTTTTCCAAATTCTGTACCTCTCCATCATCTCTAACATCAATTCCCCCTCTTCCAATCAACACTCTTCCTCTCATCTTTGGATTCCATAGCTGCAAGATCTCACAGAACTAATGAATCATTGGGGAAATTGTTTACATGGTTCTGGAGGATGGCAAATCCTGAATCCACAGGCCAGATATAAAATTGGAGGTTTCCCAAACTGGCAGTTCAGGTGGCAGGCTACTTGCTCACAAGGCTGCAGAATAGGGTGAATAGAGTCAGATGAAAGATGGCTGTTGACAAGCTAGATTCAGGATCCAGAGCAAGAGATAGAACTTTGGCAAGGTATTCATATGAATATTGGGGCAAATCTTCCATGATTTGCCTTTAAATCTTCAACCTTTACTTGAGCAAGAAGGTGAAAGGTAACACTTAAATAAGGGTGGAGAAGGGGTAAGAGAGGTGACTTAAACCATGTCCTCTAGTAATGTGTTGACTCAAACCACACCCTCAAGATGCCACCCACCCTTATCATGCCTATTAACATAACAGACAACTTGCTTCCAAATTGGATCAAAACCTCAGACAAAGAGGCTAGGATTTATAGAACATTACAAATGAATGATAATTACATAAGATCACAAAATGAAGGGTAATTACATCATTACAAGACTGCCAAACTACTAAAAATCATGGTTCAACTAATATGACATGTACTCTTTTATTATTATTATTATTATTATTATTATTATTATTTCCCCTCTTCAGACTATGCCTCAATCCCTGTATCACAGAGCCCTGTTATCCCAAGGTTGAACATGCATCACTATTAACTCTGTCCCATTTAGCTCACGCAAACCTGTCTCAGTGTTCCCTTATCTACCTTGTTTTTCCACCCCCTTCCCTTCTTGTGTCTTGCCCTCCCCAACACCTTAACTATGATGTGTCTGCCCCTGCCCCCTCCAACGTACTCTACCTTCACCTCCCTCCACTTCCTCCACACCCCCACCTCACCCTCACTGGTAACCAACAACAACAACAACAACAACAACAAAATATATATATATATATTGTTGTTGTTAAGTGCCGTCGAGTCGGTTCCGACCCATAGCGACCCTGTACAGGGTTTCCGAGGGTGTAAATCTTTACAGGAGTAGAAAGCCTCATCTTTCTCCCACGGAGAGGCTGGTAGTTTCGAACCGCTGACCTTATGGTTCACAGCCTGATTCGTAACCACTACATTACCAGAGCTCCATATATATATATATAATTTTTCCCCTTTTAGTATGGGTATCTTTTCTTAAGCTTTTGCAATAATGGTCTTATGCAATGACATGTACTCTTAGCCATCAAAATTCCATGCATACTATTTGCATTAGCAATAAGTATCATTCATTTGGTGGGCTATAAGCCATAAATATTATGGCCAGAATGGTCATATTATATAATTCACTGTACCACTGTTCTTTATATTTTAAATATGTTCCAGTTTGCTTCTGCCTAGCCTAGAACATATCCCATATATTACCTTGAACATATCCCTTCTAAATGTTGTGATCATATCAAGAACAGTGTTCCAGAATATTCATACTTCTTAATGTTGTCCATAGCTTGTCATGATCCAAACAATTAAAAGCCTTTGCATAATCAATAAAGTACAAGTAAACATCTCCCTTGTATTCTCTGCTTTCAGTCAAGATCCATCTGATGTCAGCAATGATAACTGTTACTCTATGCCCTTCTTCTGAACCACTGGAATTCCCCTCTAATATATTGTTGCAGCTGTTTTTAGATTTTCTTTAGTAAAGCTTTACTCACATAGGATATCAATGATATTGTCAGATGATTTCTGAACTCCATTGTGTCACCTCTCTTTGAAATGGGCACAAATATGGATCTCTTCCAGTCAGTTAGTCAGTTGTCTTCCAAATTTATTGGCATAGATGAGTGAGTGTCTCCAGTGTCTCCATAAAGTTGTTGAAATATTTCAATTTGTATTTCATAAATTCTTGGTTCCTTGATCTTTGCCAGTACTTTCAATGGACCTTGGACTTCTTCCTTTAGGATCATTGGCTCTTGATTATATGCTACCTCTTCAGATGGTTGGACAGTAACCATTTCTTTTTGGTACAGTGACTCTGCGTATTCCTTCCATCTTCTTTTGATGCTTTCTGCATCATTCAATAATTTGTCCAGAGAATCCTTCAATACTGCAAGTCAAAGCTTGAATTTTTCTTAAGTTTCCTCAGCTTGAGAAATGTTAAGTGTGTCCTTCCCTTTTTGTTTGCTAAGTCCAGGTCTTTGCACATTTCATTGTAATACTTGAATTTGTCTTCTCAAGCTGCCTTTGAAATTTTCTGTTCAGCTCTTGGACTGCCTCACTTCTATTATGTGTTTTAGCATCTCTATGCTGGAGAACAAGTTTCAGTACCTTCTGACATCCATTTTGGGCTTTTCCTTCTTTCTTTTCTTCTTAATGACCTTTTGCTTTCTTCCTATATGATGTTCTTGATGTCATCCCACAACTTTTCTGGTCTTCAATCTTTAGCATTTAATGCATCAAATCTATTCTTCATATGATCTCTAAATTCAGGTGGGATATAGTTGTTGGTGGTTATGTGCCATGGAATTGGTTCAACTCATAGCGACCCTGTACAGGGTTTCCAAGGCTGTAAATCGTTACAGGAGTAGAAAGCTTCATCTTTCTCCTGTGGAACAGCTGGTAGTTTTGAACCGCTGATCCTGAGGTTAGCAGCCTGATTCATAACCACTTCACATCCAGAGGGATATATTCAAGGTCATATTTGGGCTCATGGGCTTGCTTTCATTTTCTTCAGCTTCAGCCCGAATTTGCACATGAGTAATTGATGGTCTTTTCCACAATCTGCTCCTGGCCCTTTCTTTTTGCTGGTGATATGGAGCTTTTTCAGTTTCTTTCCACCAATGTAACCAATTTTATTTCTGTGTATTCCATCTGGTGAGTTCCATGTATATAGTTATTATTTATGTTGCTTTAAAAAGCTATTTGCAATGAAGAATTCATTGGTCTTGCAAAATTCTATCATGGAATCTCCAGCATAGTTTCTACCACCAAGGCCATATTTTCCAACTACTGATCCTTTCTTTGTTTCCAACTTTTGCGTTCCAATCACCATTAATTATAAATTCATGTTAGATCAATTTCAGACTGAAGAAGTTGGTAGAATTCTTCAATTTCATCATCACTGTCTTTAATTGTTGGTGCACTAATTTGAATAGTAGTAGTATTAAGTGGGAAGTTCTGGTGTGGCACTGTGGGTTAACGCACCAAACTGCAAAGTCATTTGAACTGCAAGGGCGGTGGTTCAAGTTCCTCAGAAACCCTATACCAGATCACTATGGGTCGGAGTCGACTTGATGGCACTTAACAACAACAACAGTATTAAGTGGTCTTCTCTGTAGGTGCATGCATACTGTCCTATCACAGGCTGTGTTGTATTTTAGTGGTTGGTGCATTAATTTGAGTAATAGTAGCATTAACTACTCTTCCCTGTAGGTGTGTGGATATTATCCTATCACAGACAGTGTTGTGACATCATTCCTGTTAAATTTGTCATTCCCAGCATAGTAAACCATGTAATTGTCAGACTCAAAATGACCAATACCAGTGCATTTCAGGTTACTAATGCCACGGATGTCTATGTTTATGTGTTCCATTTAGTTTTTGACAATTTCCTAGATTCATACTTCATTATTCCATGTTCTGATTATTAATACATGTTTACAGCTATTTCTCTTCACTTTGAGTTGTATCCCATCAGCAAATGAAGGTTCCAAAGCTTTTATTCTTGTCATCATGGTCATCTCTATTTTGAGGAGGCTGATCTACTCTAGTCATATTTTGAAAGCCTTCCAACCTGTGGGGCTCATCTCTCGGCACTGTATCTGACAATATTCTGATGCTGTTCATCATGTTTAAATATTCAGTATTCTGGTGTTGACAGTGTTCCAGTGTTATTGCCATGGTTTCAGTGACTAATATTCTGAAGTAGTCTGTCTCTCCTTCTTCCTAGCCTTTCTTAGTCTAAAGCTCACCGGAAACCTGTCCTCTGTTGGTGACTCTTCTGGCATGTGAAAATACCTTCCATAATCACAGCAACATGAAAGCTACCACATGACTAATTAGTGGTGGTTTTGCTGATTTGTATTCCTTTAATTTCCCTTCCTTGCCTTATAGCTCTGGCTAAGACGTCCAACACAATACTAAATAGCCATGGTGAAAAAGGGCATCCTTAGCTCTGGCTAAGACTTCCAACACAATACTAAATAGTCATGGTGAAAAAGGGCATCCTTGTCTACTTCTTGTTCACAAAGGGAATGCTTTCACTTTCTCTCCATTGAGAGTAATTCTGGCTGTTGGATTTGTATATATGTTCTTGATTATGTTGAAGAATTCTCTTCATTCCTATTTTTTGAGAAGAATGAATGTTGGATTTTGTCAAATGCCATTCTGCATCAAACAATATGGTCATGTGGTTCTTTTCCTTTTTTGAAATCTATGTGCTGAATTATATTGATAATTTTTCTAATCTTGAGCTATTCTTATATCCCAGGAATGAATATCACTTGGTCATCATGTATTGTTTTTTTGATATGTCATTGAATTCTATCAGCCAGGACTTTGTTGAAAACTTTTCCATCTATGTTCATAAGGGAGATTTGTCTATTATTTTCATTTTTAGTGATGGCCTTGACTAGTTTTGGTATCAGGGTTAGACTCACTTTCCATTTTTTTATATGTTCTGGAATAATTTGTATAAAATTGGTGTCATCTTTTCTCTGAATGCTTGGTAAAATTCACTAGGAAAGCCATGTGGGCTTGGACATTTTTTCAATTAAGAATTTTTAAATGACATGATCAATTTATCCTTTTGTTATATATCTGTGCAAGTTTTCTACTATGTTAGTTTAGATTGGTTATGTTTTTCTAGAAATATCCATTCCTTGTAGATTTCCAAAGTACAACTCTTCCTAGTATTCTGTTATTACCCTTTTTATTTCCTTTGATTTTTGTTGTGACATCAACCATATAATTTCTTATATGTGCTATTTATATCTTCTCCCTTTTTACTTGCATTAAATATGCCAATGGTTTGTCAATTTTATTACTTCTTTTGAAGAACAAGCTTCGTGTCTTGTTGATTATTTCTGTTGTTTTTTGTTTTCTAATTTGTTTACTTCTGCTCTAATCTTTATTATTTCTTTTCTTCTGGTGAATGTAGGTTTACTTTACTTGTCTTTTCTAATTGTTGGAGATACTTTGTTAATGTACTGATTTTGGTTCTCTTTGCTTTTTGGATGTATGTGTTTATTACTATAAACTGCCCTTTCATCACTGTTTTTGCTGTGTATAAAAGGTTTTGGAATATTGTGTTTTCATTCTCATTTGCTTTAAGGAATTTTTGTATTTATTTTATTACCCAGTAACTCTTAAATAAGTTGTTATTCAGTTTCAATGTATTTCTTCTTGAACACTGTTCAACACTCTCTCCAGGTAAGCACTCAGTCCACTTATTTATCCTTTTATCTGAAACTCAGAATTCTGGGACCATCATCTGAATCTGTCTCATCCAATTTTCTCTATTCCTGCTTTAGCAGGTCTACACAGCCTTTCAGCCTAGTCTGCCATCTGTCCTGCCTCTTCATGATTAAGTTTTTATGAAGGACAATGTGTGTTTGTTTAAGAAACTTTGTTTAAGAAACATTTAAGAAACTTAAAATGGAGTCTGACTGGTGTCAAGAATAAAGATAGTCCAAAAACCTGTGGCTGCAGCTATAGACCACAGCCTTCCACAAACCAATAACCTCAGAATTTAGACTTATGTGCACCTTTTAGGTCAAATTGACTTTAATGTTTTCTAAATGAACATAGTAGTGTTACAGGTTAATGTACTGGACTGCAAAGTCTGTTTGAAACACAAGTTCAGGAGTTCAAGCTCACCAGTAATTCCTCAGAAACCCTATACAGGGTTGCTATGACTCAGAATGGACTCAACAGCACTTAACAACAACAAATGAATATAAGCTCACAAAAAGTTCCTCTCATCAGAAGTTTGCCTCATTAATTAAAGTCCATGATGAAGTTTCATGTCCCCAAGCCAATCTCCTATACCTCTTCTACTTAGTATCTGTATGTCTTATTTCCCTACTTACTGAAAATGGAGTAGTGTCTTTATAATAAATAAGTCTTTCTGATTGATGAACATTTATATTCCTACATTTTCTTATTAATCTAAGTAATCTTTAGTAAACTATTTAACTTCACACTGAATTTCAATGTGTTCATCCATGTTGTTGTTAAGTGCCATCGGGTCGGTTCTGACACATAGCGATCCTGTATAGAGTTTCTGAGGCTATAATTCTTTGCAGAAATAAAAAGCCTCATCTTTCTCTCATAGAGCCATGTGTTCAGCAACATTTCACAGTTCAATGATTATGCTACAGAGTCACAGTGTTCTCCAAAAAGGGGTGTAGTAATGTAGTAATATGATATATTTGTAGATCAAATTAGATAATATATTGAAAGCATATATGACACAGAGAAGGTTAATGTTAATTTCTCTGTCTACTCTTTTCTTTGATTCTTTCTATTATATTCTAAATCTTCATCAACATTTGTTATATATACCTTAAAATATATTTTTATTTTGCCATTTATTCCCTTACTAATTGTTGCTGATCTTGAGTGCTATTGCGTTGGTTCAGACTCATAGTGACCCTGTATAGCATTTCTGAAGAGCAGCCGGTGTGTTTGAACCACCAACCTAGCTGTTCGAACTTTCTTTACAGTTTGAATTTTATTTGGAGTCCAATTCTTACCTTACAGTGCCATGCCAATATTTATCAGCTTATTCTGAGTTAATTTACCTCAATCCTTAGTAACTTTCCTAACAGAGATCTCTATCAACCCTTCATTTATCCCTCTTTTGCCAGTTACTCTGGAGTTTTCTAGCAAAGATTAATTTTTTAAATGGGTATATGGTCATATGTAACTCATCTTGAACTTGAGCATGTCTAAAAAACTTCATTAAATTCATATGTACTGTAGTGAGAGAGTAGAGCATAGTTATTTTCCTTTCAATGTTTTTTTTTTTTTCCATAGAAATGCTGCATGCCTGCATTTAATTAGATTCCACTGCCCAATTTCTGAAAATATTTCAAAATTCACAGTGATTGGGGAGAAAAAGGATGGCTTTTTAAAATGCCTCCAGTCAACTTGAGATTTAGGTATCTATAAAAGATCATGACAGCACTTAACAACAACAACAGCAAATAATCAATAGCAAGCAAATCTAGGATGATTATTAAAGGGAAAATAATTCTCAGAAATGGCCATAAGGAATACAGATTACTATAGCCTATAGGATAGAATGGCTTGATGTTCAGTCTTGTTGGTGTTATCAATGGTTTTTTTATGGTCTTGAAACTTGGCCTCAAAATACTTTGGACGTTTCTTTGGTCAAGAGTTAGGGATCTTTGTTCCTTACTCTTACATGTGATCTGTATAACTTCATAATCAATAGAATATGTAAAAAGTATTGTGGGAATTGTGAGGCCCAGACCACCAAAAATTAATAATGCTTCTTGTTCCTTAGGAACCCAGCTACCATGTTGCAAAGAAACTCAATCAACTCATGGAAAATACTACAAGAACATCAACCAATTGCTCTTGCCCACAGTTCTCTTAAATTTCGAGCTAATAGCACCAACTTGCCAACCATAAGACTGAGTCACCTTTGACAGTGGATTCTCTAGCCCACAATTGATACCTTATAGAAGAAAGAGGAATTGTGCCATTCAAACCCTGCCAACATTTCAGATTCATAAACAAAATAATTTATTGTTGTTTTGCACTATTCTGGTATTTGTTGTGATTATCTGCCACTGAGTACACAACTGATACATGACGATTATCTATGTTATGTAATAGAGCTTTTCCATTGGGTTTTCTTTTTTGTAATCATTGCAGAAGTAGATCTCTAGGCTTTTCTCCACAGAACTTCTGTGCAGGTTTGAACTCCCAACTTTGAGATTAGCAGCCAGTCACAAGCCACTTGTGTCACCTATTCTCCTGGGGGGGTTATTTGTTCTTGTTGTTATATGTCATGGAGTTGGTTACGACTCATAGCGACCCTGTACAGGGTTTCCGAAGCTGTAAATTTTTACAGGAGCAGAAAACCTCATCTTTCTCCTGCGGAACAGCTGGTAGTTTCAAACTGCTGACCTTGTGGCTCGCAGCCCTATTCGTTACCACTATGCTACCAGAGCTCCTTTGAGATCATTTGTTAGACATCAGTAAATAACAAAAACAGGCACATACTCAAAAACGCCTTAATCTTGCTTGGCTAAAGTTGTGGTAGTAAATGTGATAATGAAGGTCTGTGCCCCCTACGCTCCTGATGTCCCAATTGTTGTTGATTTTGTTGTTAGGTGCCGTTGATTCGGTTCTGATTCACAGCGACACTATGTACAATAGAATGAAACACTGCTTGGTCTTGCTCCATCCTCACATTTGCTTGAGACCATGGATGCTGCCAACACATTTCTTTGAGTGCAGGAGTCTTTCTCCTTTTCACTGACCTTACCAAACACGATGTCCTTCTCCAGGCACTGGTCCCTCCTGATAACATGTCCAAAGAGTAAGAGACAAAGTCTCGCCATCCAGGCTTCTACTATGTCCCAAGAAGTTCCTAAATATTGTAATTTAATATCACAATGATTCTGTCTAACTTTTAGATATGCTCATATTCATCTATACCTACATATATCCACACACATACACACATAAATAACACAGATGTTTGTATATGTGCACAATGTAGCATGATAGTATAGAAAATCAACATAAAATATAAAACATCAATAATGTTTCCATATGCCCTATTACAATGTAAAATTATAAAAATATTTTTTAAAATTATGATTGGCCTTATTATCATTGTACTTACTGATATCATATCCAAGCATTCTGTTTCTTACTATGCACATCACACACAAATAATTTTATACACACTTTAAAATAAGATATAATTTTCCAGCTAAAAAATGTGTGGAAATCACAATTTTCTATGTATAATGTGAATATAATGAAAATGATCTTATTTTGAAATATGTATCATCAGAAAATTGTAAGGCGATACAGTTGGTTGATTAAATTTAGGTACTACAACAGGCTTGTTAATGCTCAGAACTTAGGTATGAACTAACCTTATGTGCATCACTCATTTAGTATTTTATTCTCCTCATTAGTAAACTTCAAAGGCCCACTCTCAGAAAAGGAGCTCTGGTAGTGCAGTGGTTACGATTCGGGCTGTGAGCCGCAAGGTCAGAAGTTTGAAACTACCAGCTGTTCCACGGGAGAAAGATGAGGTGTTCTGCTCCCGTAAAGATTTACAGCCTCGGAAACCCTGTACAGGGTCGCTATGAGTCAGAAGGGACTCCGCGGCACACAGCCACAGCCACTCAGAAACAGACCTCCATCTGAATTCTCAGAAACAGAATTATATGATGGAAAATCTGTAGTGCCAACTGTTAATTTGCATTTATTTCCTAAATACAAACTGAAAGGTCGCATCCTTCCTTTTTCTAGCTTACACTTTATTCATGACAGCTGAAAGGTTGTTAGAATCCTAAATCTAACTTTTCCTGCATGAGTTACAAATAATCATTTGCTCTTTACTTCCTTTACAGATGTTCCTATTTTCTTTCCCTCCACATACATTGAAACTTTTGATGACTGACATGCTGGAGCAAGAAGTATATTTTGGTCAGGAAAATAGAGTTAAACATGAAATAAAAGGAAAAGTTGTGATTTTAAAGTAAGTGACTCAGTAGAATCTCAGTTTTCAAATCATTTTTTCCAATAGAGGAAAAAAGTAAAGTAAAATTAATAGAAAAATACATACACAAAATGATTTTTATTTCATTATGTCTTGACGGCATTTTAAAAAAATGCAACTTTAGAATGGAAGAAACCATTGTGTTCATTTTATAAAGCAATATTTTAATTAGAGATAATGTGGCTTACCTAGACTCCTTGATGTAATCGGCACTGGACTGTGAACCACAAATTTGGCAGTTCAAACCCACCAGCTGATCCTCAGGAAACCCTATCATAGATAGGGCTGCTATGAGTCGAAACCGATTCCACAGCACTTAACAACAATAACCTAGTTCCTTATAGCTTGCTGATGACAGAACATGGAATTGAACCCTGATCTCCTTACTCTTAATCTAGTGTTATAGCTGAATCAGGAAATAACAGAACAACCAGAAAGAAACTAACAGAATACTAGCATTTTTATTTCTTAATCTATAGTGTTCTGGTGTGGCACTGTAGGATAAGCACTGGAGAGCTAACTACAAGGCCAGCAGTTCAAACAGGGTAACAGCGCCTGGGAAACCCCAATATAGTTGTGATGAGTTAGAACCAACTCAGTGGCACTTAACAGCAACGACAACAATGAGACTAAGATAAGTAAGTGCATCACTGAGAGAACTTGTCTGCAGCTAACCACTGATCTCATGGACAGTTAATCCTAGTCAAAGTACTTTTTAACTTACCCTCTTATCAATAAAATAGTACTATTACCACATACATTTTATATTCACAGAACGGCAGGATGATGATCTCTTAGGATAGAACCTGAAGTTTTGTGACTTATATCAACCTAAAACACTATTGCTATTATTGTTAGGTGCCATCAAGTCAATTCTGAACTATAGCAACCCCATATTAGGGTTTCTGAGGAGCTGCTGTAAGTTTAAACTGTTGACTTTGTGGCTCAAATCAACCTTGCAGTTGAGTGCTTATTCTACAATGCCACAACAGGACTCCTTTGTCTCATTAGTCGTGTTGTTGTTATTAAGTGCTCTGGAGTGAGTTCTGACTCATAGTGACTTTTTATAGGGTTTCTGAGGAGGAGGCTGGTGAGTTTGAACCGCCAACCTTGAGATTCAAACAGATTTTGAGGTTGAATGCTTTTATGGCACCACATCAGGACACCTAGTCTCCTTGTTGTTGTTGTTAAGTGCCATCAAGTAGGGTGCTTTAAAAATCCAATAAAAAATAATGAGGATATTCTGAGCCAAAAACCATCAGAAAGGATAGTTAGGTTTTTATTTGGGGGGACACAAGGGGATATTTATGTAGAGATAAATTTTCTCAAAACACAGGATGACCACAGGGGCTTATTATGGAAAAGTTTTAAGAAAATTGAAAACAGCACTGATAAGAAACAGGCCAGGAAAGCCATGCTGAGGAATATTTTCCCATCACAAAAGTGTATCTGGTCATCCTTTAAGGACAGCAAGGGTAGTCCTATGAGAATTTCAGTAGGGAATCTTATCCCATCCACCATACAGCCCTGATCTTGCCCCTTCAGGTTTCTTTTTGTTCCCTAAACTCAAACAATATTTAAAACAAACCCAATTTAAGTCTCTTGAGGATGCCCAAACTGCCATTTTAATGTGATGTAAATCAATGAGTGCAAACTCCAGGAAAGGATTATTGTTGTTGGTTTTTTTCTTTTTTCTTTCTTTTTTTTTTTTGTAAGGTGCCATTGAGTCTTCATTGACTCATATAGACCCTATGCACAACAGAACAAAACACTCCTAAGTCCTGGGCCAACCTCACAATCCTTGCTAAACCTGAGCTCATTGCTACCACCACTATGGTAATGCATCACATTGAGGATCTTCTTTTTCTCCAACCTTCCACTTTATCAAACATGATATCCTCTCTAGCAACTGGTTCCTTCTGATAATATATCTGAAGTATAAGAGAAAAAGTTTAGCCATCCAGGGTTCTAAGGAGCATTCTGGCTGTACTTCTTCCAATACTGATTGATTTGTTCTTTTGGCAGTCTATGGTACTTTTAATATTTTCCTCCAACACTGTAACTCAAATGAATCAATTCTACTATGGTCTTCCTTATTCACTGTAAAACTTTCACATGCATATGAGGTTATTGAAAATACCATAGTTTAGATCAAGTGTACCTTAGTCCTAAAACTGACATCTTTGCTCATGAACACTTTAAAGAAGCCTTGTGCAGCAGATTTGCCTAATGCAATACAATACATCTTTTGATTTCTTGACTGCTGCTTCCATTAGTATTGATGGTTGATCTGAACAAAATGATCTTGGACAATTTCAAACTTTTCTCAATTTATCTTGATGTTGTTTATCCATCCAGTGGTGAGGATTTTTGTTTTCTTTACATTGAGATGCAACACATACTAAAGGTTGTGGTCTTTGATCTTCATCATTAAGTATTTTAAGTCCTCTTTGCTTTTAGCAAGCAAGATTGTATCATCTGCATATCACAGGTTGTTAATGAATCTTCCTCTAATCCTGATGCCACATTTTTCTTCATATAATTCAATTTCTCAGATTATTTGTTCAGCATAGGGGTTGAATAAACATGGTGAAAGAATACAACCCTGTTGCACACTTTTCCTCTTTTTAAATCATTCAGTGCTCCCTTGTTCTTGTTGAACAACTGCCTCTTAGTCTATGTACTGGTTCCTCAAGAGCACAATTAAGTGTTCTGGAATACCCATTCTTCACAATGGTGTCCATAGCTGGTCATGATTCACACAATCAAAAGTCTTTGTGTAGTCAATAAAGCATATGCAAACATCTTTCTGATATTCTCTGCTTTCAGGCAAGATCCATTGATGTCAGCAATTATATCCCTCTATGTCCTCTCCTGAATCTAGCTTGAACCACTGGAAGTTCTCTGTCAACGTATAGTTGCAGCCATTTTTGTATTAATTTTACTAAGATTTTATTTGCATGAAATATTGGCAACATTGTCAGATGATTTCTGCATTCTGTTGGGTCACTGCTCTTTGGAGTGGGCACAAATATGGATCTCTTTCAGTCAGTTAGCCAGGTAATTGTCTTACTAATTTCTTGGCATAGATGTGTGAGTATCTCCAGTGCTTCATCAGTTTATTGAAATATTTCAATTAGCATTCCATCAATTCTCAGTGTCTTGTCCTTTGCCAGAGCCTTCAATGCCTCTCAGACTTCTTCCTTCAGTATCATTGGCTATTGATCATATACTACCTCTTCAGATGGTTGAACATGGACCATATTTTTTGGTATAGTTACTCTGTTTTCCTTCCATCTTCTTTTGATGCTTTCTGCATCAGTCAATATTTTGTCCATAGAATCCATCAATATTGTAAGTCAAGGTTTGAATTTCTTCTTCAGTTCCCTCTGCTTGAGAAATGCTAAACATGTTCTTCTCTTTTGGTTTTCTAACTCAAGGTCTTTGCACATTTTGTTTTAGTATTTGACTTTATCTTCTCAAGCTGATCTTTGAAATTTTCTGTTCAGCTTTTGGACTTCCTCAATTCTTCCATTTGCTTTAGCATC
>NW_006408638.1:3417645-3427075 GCF_000296735.1 Chrysochloris asiatica
TATGCCCTGGCATAGCTTCCAGAATCACAGCAACATGCAAGCCACCACAGTACAACAAACTGACAGATGAGTAGAGGAAATATCAGCTTCAGAAACATATAGAGCTAGATGGAGGATATATCAAGAGACAATAACATCATCTTTCAATATTTTTGTTTAATAAAATTTTCTGGTGTGGTACTGTGAGATCAGCACTGAACCTGTCACTACAAGATCAGCAGTTGAAAACCATCAGCTCCTTTGAAATCCTATACAGGGTTTCTATGATTCAGAACCAACTCCACAACACTTAACAAAAATAATAATACTTCTGTAGCAATATTTTTTTACTTACCTTCATACAACACTGAGATGACTTTCTGAGAATTGTTTATTTTTAAAATAGGGAAAACTGATGTGTATATGTTTTATAATATTATCAGCAATATAGGGATTGCTTCCTTCTCTTCTCATAATAATTGTAAAATTTCATCCAGAACTGTCCCACGCAGCTTGGAGAATTATAATTATTTCATTTAGTAACAGAATTAATAATCTCTGGTGAGAAATTAAAGCAATTGCTTACAGGTAAGATTCACTAACACTCTAGTTTTGGAGCCAGCACAGCAGAGAAAAGCAAAGAAACATGACCCCATTTGTATTTTGACTGTTCTCTGGAGTACTATAAGTATAAAAGGGCTTTGATCTTTGTGGAAATGGAGCAATGGAAAATTATTCTGGGAACCTATTTGGTGCTTATCAAATATGCTCATAAAAAGTGTTCATATTTGAGATTAGTTCAAAGCACTGTCTGATCTCTAGCAAATGTTATTGTCTAGTGATTAGAGTTTCCTTATTTAAATAATTGGATAGTTTATTAAAGTGTTTCCCATGCCAAGTTGACTAGCTAATTTCAATAAGAAATCCGTATGTGTTATTTATTCTCAAGGAAAGTTAGTTGCTTTCCTTTCTTCTGTTAAAATGGGTATATCTTAATATTTTGAGATATCAGGAAATTCCCTTTAAAGAATGGCATGTGAATAGGATTTGTTATTTGATTCATCATTGAAATGTGTCTTTGCCAATGTACTTGAACTCTGCATTGTGCAACTCCATGGGCATCATTTATAACAGGTCTACATGAATGAAGCATTCATACTGTTAGTCTGGATTAAAGAAAAAAAAAATCTGAGAGATGGGGTAAGCAAGTAGTATCCAATGTCAAGAAGGAATTGACTATAAGAAAGTCCTAACTTAGATGATGGAGACATGGAGAAGATCGTTTTAGTGAGGAATTGTTGTTGTTGTTAAGTGCTGTAAAGTTGGTTCCGACCCATAGCGACCCTGAACAGGGTTTCCAGCTATAAATCTTTACGGGAGCAGAAAGCCTCACCTTTCCTCTGCAGAGCAGCAGTTTCAAACTGCTGACTTTGTGGTTCGCAGCCCAATTTGTAACCACTACACTACCAGAGCTCCTTACAGTTTGAAGAGTATGTCAAATGTTCAATCAAGCAGACAAGACATATATGATATTTCTACCAAAGATTATCAAAATGGCAAAGACTTAAGTTTAGTAGTTTGGGAACTGTAGGTATCTATACTTGAAGTCTTCAGTAGCTCTTTATTGCCTTCCTGCTCAATCATGCCTAAGTCATAAACCAAATCATGCTATACTCTGTTTAAAACCTTGCAAGTTTTAATTTACAAGGAAATAAGAACTTATTTCTACATTTTTCTTCATCTCTTGCAGATATCTCATATATCCTTTTCTACTACTCTACATCCCTTTTTCTTATGTTACAGTCTTTTGACCTTGTTGCTAAAAGAAACCAAACTCATTCCTACTTTAGTGCTTATGCCGTTATTGTCCTGCATTCTAGAATGTTGTACCTCGGAATATTTTCATGCCTAGTTTGTTCTTGCCATTTCACATCTCCGGTATTTCCTTGTTAGTGACACTTCTCTTGAGTATCTAATTTAAATTAGCACACCCTTAGTCTCTATCTGGAGTCCTGGAGAGGCACTGTAGGATAAGCACTGGACTGCGAACCAAAAGGTTGACAGTTTACACCCACCAGCCACAATGTGATGAGGTTTTCTGCTCCTGCAAATCTGGGAAGCCCTATACAATGTTGATATGAGTCAGAACCAACTTAGCTTCACTTAACAACAAAAGCCATATTTTTGGATGTATCCATTTCAAAACCTGTCTTCCTCTTTTCCTTGTGTGTTTCTGTGCTTATTCTACTCTTTTTTATAACTCAGAAGTGATTAGATTTAGAAGCCACACTACTTGGATATGGATAATTGTTGTTGTTGTTAGGTGCCATCAAGTCCATAACGACTCATAGTGACTCTATGCACAGAAGAACGAAACACTGCTCGATTCTGGGCCAACCTCACTGCTGTTGCCACGCTTGAGTCCATTGATGCTGCCACTTGGCCAATTAGCATAAAGAAAATCCTGTTTTCAAAAAGAACTATATTTACAGATATAAACCAAACCAAAATTCACTTCTGTTAGTCAATTCTTACTCATAGTGACCCTATGTGTCACAAATTATGGATGCAGATTGCCCCATCTTTATCTCATAGAGAAACTGGTAGGCTAGAATGACCAGTTCTTTAATTAGTAGCAGAACTCTTTAACCACTGTGCTACTAGGGTTTATTTACAGACACAGGGACCAGAGTTTCAATATATATTTTGAGTAGTCACTTGTCAATCTATACCACTGAACAGCTTTGTTAAAAATTTCAGCTCTCAATAAGTCCAAAAATTAACAAGAGGAACTGCTACTCTTGAACTTACTTCTTTTCAACAAGGACAATTTGACTGAGTTAATAGTAGTAGTAGCAGCTTTGGATAGCATGAATAATGTTCTTGGAATTAATAGTAAATCAGTGGAAAAGAATGCAGGGGGATAGCCACACATCTATCCTGGACTTCAGGAAAGCAGATCTCAAAAAGTATAAGACAAATTAGTTATGACTGCATGGTTAGGGACACTAAAAAGGAAGACTGCTCCATAGAGATGCAGAATAAAAATGACATTCTGATAACACAATCACTGTATATATATATATTTTTTAAATGGGACCTTAGATACTATATAGAATGAGATCATATTTTAAAGAAATATGTAAAATAGGCAAAATAAACTATGCTTTGCCAAAAAGAATGTCATAAAGCTCTGAGAACCAAGAATCAAAGTCCTAAATGGACAGTGGATTATGAAAAATAGAATATACATCTTAAATGACTTTAAAACAATATTACAATTAGTTCATTCCAGAATAAGATGGACACCGAAGAATCAAATCCATTTGGGTGAGGTAAAGCATATTTTTAGTAAAAATCTAAACTCTCAGTTCTTGTTTTGCTTTCAACTTTTCAATCCAGATAAATGATTTTCAAATTAAATAGGAATAAACATAAAGGAGAGGAAGTTGAAGTATAGAGTGGTGATGGCGATTGTGTGGTTATGTGCCGTGGAGTCTATTCAGACCTATAGTGACCCTGCATAGGGTTTCTGAGGCTGTAAATAAGATAAATATGTTCATGAAAGATAAATATAACCCAGAACATTAAAACCACTTGCGATCATCATTCAATGGAACTAACATTCTGAAGAATACATTTTGGGAAACAGTGTGCTGTAGCATTCTTCGGGGTTTATACTTAGCTCTGGTGTGTTCAATACATTTCTAGTGACCTCAATGTAGAAAAGAGGGCCTTCTTATCACATCTATAGCCAAGACAAAGTTTGTGAAGACAGTTAAGATGATGGATGACTGAATCAAGCTTTAAAAATATTATGACAGGTTGGAATATTGGGCTGAAACTAACAGGATAATAATATTGGTCTCCAAGATCATATCACACAGGCAGGATAGGAGACACCTGGCTTAATAGAAATTCATATGAACAAATTCTAAAGGTTTACTATAAACTCAATAGACACCACCTGTGTGCTATCCTTACACACAAAACTCTTAGGATGGTAGGACATTTCCACAGAAGGAAAGGGGCTAGTCAGGGAAATTCATGATACCATTCTTTCCAGTACTGGTCAAACAATATGTGGAAATATGAGATTTGTTCTTGGACAATGAGAATGTGCTCAGTTGAGAACTTTAAAGCAGGGTCTTTCTGGATCCCATGCCATGATAGAAATGCAACACTGGATATGCTTGGTCTGGTTAAGAGAAGACTTGGACCACACTCTATATAAGAAAACACTGTGATCACTTGAGTTTTAAGGGGGTAAAAAAAAAAAAAAAAAGTATATGCTGGTTTGCAAGATGGTAAGCTAATTGTTGCTGTATATGTGGATATGTGCAGGTTCTAGTGACTCTGTAGAATAAGCACTGAACTGCTAACCACAGGGTTGGCAGTTCAAACCCACCAGTCACTCTGTGAAAGAGAGACTTTTCTGCTTCCTTAGAGATTTGCAGTCTTGGAAACCCTAAACAGGTTCACTCTGGGTCAAAATTAACTCAATGATAGTGGAATTCATTTTGGTTATGTTCAAGTAAGGCTGAGTAGAATTCCTATGTTAATTGTCACCTTTCTGGTCTAAATAAATTTCATTCAATACTGGTTTTGTACTCACTATAATCATCAGATATTCATATATAGCATTTTAGAAAGCTAGATCTAGAAACACTTTCAGAGATGATTTATGTAAAATTCTGCTTTTTAGAGATAAGGAAACTGAGGCCCAGAAAAATTAATATTCTTTTATTTGACAGATGTTTCCTGGGTACTTGATATTTCTAAGATGGAGAATTATTCTGTAATGTAGTGAATATCAACATGAATGAGGCAAATTTGTTTTTTTACAAGCTTATAATCTACTTAGAATACCAACAAACAGATAAATACAAATCAGAGATATAAAGCATATAAAGTTGAGAAACAAGCAATGCATTCTTATTAGTAGATTAGAAAATGTGGAAGTTAGGAAGTTAGTAAAGAAAACATTAGCAAAACTTAGAGGGAGAAAAGAGTTTGGAAAATGGCTTCTGTGAATTTGGAATTTGCTGTTCTTGGTTGCTTGTTTGTCTGTTTGCTTTCTGTCTCTTGCGCCTTTTCTCTTCTTGCCTCACCTGCAGGGTACAGCAACCATGCCCATACAATCCAGCCACAAGCATACCTTCTACAATCCTGCCCAGTGATCAAAGCCAAGAACAGCTGCTATGCACCTGATAAACAACAACCAGATAAGAATCGACTCAAGGTTAAATAAGCAGTGAAGTCCTTGGACATAGACTCAAGGCCATTTGGACCAGTACTTTTGGGGTCCCAGATACCCGATATGTCCCAAAAGAGGCACACGTTCTAGGTGTGCACAATGCTTTATGCCCCCACAAATTATTTGCCTATGAGGTCCTCTAAAGCTCAGAGCTAAGGGCAGAAGCCTTTTTCACATTAGTGTAGGAATATGGATTTTATCCCAGGGTATTTGGGAGCCATTTGAGTTTTCAGCAGAAGAGATGGTCATTATTTGCTTAATTCAAGCTGCTGAGCATGAAATCCACAGCTCCGTATCTCAGCCCAGTATGCTCCCCATTGCTCCACACTGCATATACTATTACCTATTAAGATCAGTGTTCCACATTATTGAACTCTAAATTAACCTTTTGTAGGAGTCCTGGTGTGGCACTGTGGCTTAATGCACTGGACTACATGGTGGGTTTGAACTACAAGGTCGGTGGTTCAAACTCACCAGCTGCTCCTTGGAAACCCCATGCAATGTCGCTTTTGGTTGGAATTGATTTGACAGCACTTAACAACAACTACTACTACTACTATTAAATAATGCCTTTTAGACATGTCCCTGATTTTGCTCAAGGGAAGAAGAAAACATGAAGAAGGAAATGCCAGGTGTATTGTCAACCCTGTGGTGCAGCAGGATAATTCATTTGACCACAAGGTCGTTTGAACTACAAGCTTCTCTGTTTAAATCCACCAACCATTCCTTGGAAATCCTATATAGGGTTTCTATAAGTCAGAACCAACTCGACAGCTCTTAACAACAACAATATTTATTGAGCACCATAATATACATACATACATACATAAGCATTGGACTGTGAACCACAAGGTTCATGGTTTGAGCCCACTAGCCACTCTGCAGGAGAAAGGCAAGGCTTTCTGATCATGTGACAAAAAGTCCTGGTAACCCTACGCAGGGTCACTATGATTCAGAACGGACTAGATAGAAGTTAACAACAACAACAACAATGTACACACTTACATATTACCTCTAATTTTCACAGCAGCTCTACAAGGTAGATATCATTAACCCCTGTCAAAAAATAAGAAGCCTGGAATTCAATATAACATTATCTAGGAAATGACTGAATCTAAGCACAAAGTCAAATGTGTCTGACTCCACTATTCATGTTACTGCCTGGGGGAATGAAGGCAAGTTTGTTCAGATTGTTCTTTAGTTACGCTTATTTCTACTTAAAATAAATAAATAAATAAATAAATAAATAAATAAATAAATGGTAATTTCTTCAAAGACAATTATTTTATAATTTACATTCATTCCCCCTACCCCTTAGATATTGCAGTCAGTAGCAGATATCAAGTCATTTAATCGAATTCGACATCCATTGAATCATTCAGCAAATACTTATGAAGAGTAAACTATGGTCAATACACTGTTCTTTTCCTGAGGTATAGAGCAATGAACAAATCTGGCAAATTCCCAGCACTCATGAAGCTTATTTTGTAGTGGGAAGAAATACAAAGTCACAAAAGCAAATTAAAGCGTGATTTTCTTGATTACTACATAAAAATTACTTAAATTTAAATGGTAAGTTGAAGGACAGTGAATTAATTTATGCTACTGTAACAAATTGCCACAAACTTAGGCGTTTAAAACAGTATTAAGGAAAGTTGAAAGATGGAGGACTAGAAGTAACACTGTACAGACTCACTACAACAAAAATACAGAAAACCATATGAAACAGATCCAGATGGTAGCCTTGGAACCCTAAGCTTCAGATAAAGTGATAGAGAAGGGATTGAATGCTTACTAGGAAAGATAGCTGAACAGACAAAGTGCATAAAGGATATAGTCTGGTGACCTGTGCCAGCTGACCAGATGCTGCGTGGCCATCTTAAGATTTTGTGAGTGGCTTCAGAGACAAGAAAACAAGAAACGTGCCTATCCTATAATGACACCCCAAGATGCCTAGCTGGCAGGAGACCCCAGAATTTTCTCCTTTCTTGGTCTGGCACCTGTCCTATTTTTTTTTTTTTTCCTTTCATTGTTTTTATTGTTAATTCTTTCTTCGTCTCTTGACCTTTCTATCTCCACTTTAATTTTCTTTTTAACTTCTTTTCTTTCCTAACTGCTATTGCTTCTTTTTTCTTTCTTCTCTTTATTCTTGGTTTTTCTTTACTATTCTCTGAACTCTTTCCCTTTTACTTATCCCTTTCCTTACTTGTGTTTTTTTCTTTTCATTTCCACTCTTAGTTTTTTTTCCTCTTACATGTTTTTACATTTTATTCTTCTTTTCTCTTTTGGTTCTTTGTATTTTTTTCTGTTTCCTTCCTCCCTCTCTCCCCTTTACTGTTTTATTTTTCACTTTTATTTGATTGCTTTTTTGTTCTATTGTTTTCTCTCTCTTGTGTGTATCTTTTCTAAACTTGCTTCACCTGACAGGGGGCATCAACCATGCCCATACAGACCAGCCACAAGTATACCTTGTATAACTGGACAAGAACCAAGACAAGTTGCTATGCACTTGAACAATGACAATGACCAACATCAGCCAACCCATCCTTAAATAAGCTGCATGAATGGAAAACAGAGAAAGGTATACATTTATATTCCCTTATCATGCCCACAAGAAGGCAGTTGCTGAATGCCTAAGAATACACCAATATACAGTCATCAATTTAATACAAATACAGCTAAACCACAATGTCTCAGAAGTAACAGGACATTTCCATTCATATGAAGAAACAAGAGAGCAACTCAAACAAGTGACTAAGAGTCAAAGCTATAAAACATTTTGAGGAACAAAAGGCACTAGTAATACCTGAAAAAGAAATCAAGAGAGTGATATTTAGGTATCATCAAATGATGGAGTCATAGTGTGGTTCTGTAGGATAAGCACTGGGCTGGTAGCCTAAGGTCAGTGGTGCAAATCCACCAGGAGCTCTTTGAAAATCCTATGCAGGGTTGCTATGACATTAACAACAATAACACTTCTACAAGAAAAAGACAACCCAAATAAAAATGGGCATAGGATATGAACAAGCACTTCATCAAAGAAGACATTCAGGCAGCCACAATCATATGAAAAAAATGTTCTTGATCATTAGCCATTGTTGTTGTTGGTAAGTGGAGTCAAGTTGGTTTTGACTAATAGAGACCCTGCATACGGTTTCTGAGGAGCTTCTGGTGGGTGTGAACTGCTGACCTTGTGATTTGCAGTCCAATGCTGATTCTACAGTACCACACCAGGAATCCCATTAGCCATTAGATAGATTCAAATCAAAACAACAATAAGATATCACTTCATACCAGTATTAACAAAGTTCAAAGAAATAGAAAACAACAAATCCTGGCAAGGGTATGGAGAGACTGGGACCCTTCTAAATTGCTTATTGAACTGGAAAATAGTGCAACCACTGTGAAAAACAGTATGGCACTTCCTCAAAAAGTTGGAAATAGAAATACTGTATGACCCAACAATTCCTCTACTTGGTATAAATCCACAAGAAATAAGAACCAGGACACAAGCAGATATATGCATACAGATGTTTATTGGAGCACTATTTACAATAACATAAAGATGGAGATAGCATAAATGCCCATCAATGAAATAATAGATAAAGCAAACATAGGTGCATACACAAAATGGAATATATACAGTCATGAAGAATAACGATGAATCTGGGAAACACCTCATAACATGGATGAACCTGGAGCATACTATTGTGAGTGAAATTAATCAGTCACAAAGGAAACATATTGTATGTTACCACTATTGTAAAAACTTTAGAATAGGTTTTAATGCTAAAAGAAATATTCTTAAATAGTTGCCAGAGGTGGAAGGGAAGGCAGAGTAATTCACTGGCTAGAGGTTAGACATATGTTAGCTTGGGTGACAGGGAGGATAAAACACAAGAAGATGGAAATTGGCAGAAGAATGATGGAGACAGGTGAAGACACAGAAAGGTAGGCAAAGGTTAAAGAGGCTAGAGTGAATAGTGTTATTTATGACAACAACAACATAACCCTTGACCAACAATATTCTGTGGGCAGATATATGGACAGACACAATCTGAACGCATAATGAAAGAAGAGCATACCCACAAATGTACAAGAGTTTGAAGGAGGATATTTGCACACATGGATCAACTATCAATACTCATGGAAGCAACAGTCAAGAAATCAAATAACGTATTGCATTAGGCAAAT
>NW_006408638.1:3428143-3433341 GCF_000296735.1 Chrysochloris asiatica
AGGAACCCAAGATTATGGTTCTTGACCACCCTTCAGGTATGGAAAGGAATTCACTCTTGTGGGCCAATTTTCAACCAAACAGTCAATAGATATATAAGGAGGGGGACAACAGCACTAGCAAGGTCAGGTCACCATGGAATGGTTAATCAGTCAAGATCAAAAGGGCAACATGTACCTAAGGAAAAAGTTGAGAATACTGGGAAGGAGGATAGAATGGAAATAAGAACCACTGGAAGGAGGTGGGCTAACTGTTGTTACATGGAAGGAATTGCAATCATTGAGATGAAACAAAGGTCTTTCTTTATATCATGACTTGTTGAATGTAAAATTGATGATCTTCTCTGTAAACCTTCACTCAATTCACAATAAAATTTTCAAAAAAAAAAAAAGATTATGGTATGAGAAATATATAAGAAAGGCAAGGAATAGTGGACATTTTATTAATTTTTTGGCATTAAGATGAAACAGAGTGTATGATTTGTTGAATGTAAAAATGATGATCTTCTCCATAAACCTTCAATTAATTCACAATAAAAAGTTAAAGAAGGAAAACAAAAACAAAACAGTATTAAATCATTACATTGCAGTATCCATGGATTAGGAATCCTATACATTTTAGCTGGGTTCTCTCCTCAGAGTGACATTGCTGAAACTGGGGTTTGTCTGGATCGTCTATCTCATTTAAAGCCTAGGACCTCTTCGAGTACCATTCAGTTTGTGGGCAGGAGGGCAGGATTCAGATCTTTATTATTTTAGGACTGAGATTTCCATTTTCTTGCTGGATGTCAAATGGCCCATCTTCACTCTAAAGGACACCCACTGGCCCAGGACATGTGTCTTGGCCTACTTCATGGTAGTTTATCCTTCCAAGGTGGCAGGAGAAGGTAAGGTATATGTTGTTAACACCTTATTTTGTCTTTGACCTCTGAATTCAGAATTGAAAGTGTCAAACTCACCTAGATACTCTTTATTTTGATTAACTAAATGTTAGCTGACTAGTAACATAGCCTCAAAATCTACACTAATTAAAATTGGTGTTGTCAAGTGCCATCAATTTGGTTCCAAACCACAGCAACCCTGTATAGGGTTTCCAAGGAACAGTTGGTGAACTTGAACCACCAACCATGTTTTCAAACCAACTTTGCATTCCAGTGCCACAGTGCCACAATATTAATTATAGCTTCAGAAATTTATTGTGTTATATAATCTTACAAAGAGAGGAGTTATATCCAATTTTATTAACAGATTTCACCAATGCTCAAGAGAATGAGATCATACAAGAGTGAGGGTCATTGGTTAGATGACTTTGAGATAAATTTCAAGCTGTTGGCATTTGGTATATGGGATAGGCTTCTGAGAAGGAAATTAAAACCAAAATGATTCTTGAATTGTATTTATAATGGATCAGAGAGATTAGAAACTGAGAGGTAAACATAATTTCAGATTGAAATAACTGAACACAAATGGTCAAGATAATCTATTAATTTAATACAAATCCTAATTTGTATTGTTAGTATTTGTAGATAATAGATAATTGTGGCACTCTGGATTTTAGGTGTCAGTGATATTTATCAGACGCCTATGATAGGCTACAAGGGAAGCTTGGGGATTTATTTCCTCTAATCTCTTGTCTTGGGCTTTGGTGTGGCACTGCAGGATAAGCACTGGCCTGCTAAACACAAGGCCAGCAGTTCAAATCCACCAGTCACTCTTGGAAACCCTAAATAAGGATCACCATGAGTCAGAACCAACTCTTAAGGCACACAACAACAACAATCTTGCCTTATATTTTTCACTTATTATTCCATTCATTTAATAAATATTTACTGAGCACTTCTTAATGGATTCTGTGCTGGGGCTGCAATTAAATAAATGAATAAGCCAGAAGACACCATCCCTTCAAGAATCTAAACATCTAAAATGAAAATTCAATAAACAAATAAGGATCTCTGATAGCGTAGTGGTTATGAATCGGGCTGCAAGCCGCAAGGTCAGCAGTTTGAAACTACCAGCTGTTCTGAGTGAGAAAGATGAGGCTTTCTGCTCCTGTAAAGATTTACAGCCTCGGAAACCCTGTACAGGGTCTCTATGAATCGGAACCAACTTCATGGCACATAACAACAACAAACAATAGTAATAATAAAATAATATAAGTGCAATGGAAGAAGTAATTAAATATACAGTTTCAGCACAGAGAGTGTCATCAACCATCTAGAAGTGCCAAAGAACATTGTAAAAATCATGCAAAACATACTATATGAACAAATGGATTCAAAACCTTCTGGAAACAAAAAAAGGCCTTTATTTTGAGAGTTTCATGAAAAGAGATACAATAGGGTCATATTCTCCCATATTAGCCTGCTTCTACTTCAAAGTTATCAACTATTAGTTTTCCCACTTCTACTGAGGTGGCTATCCACTCCATAGGCTAATCAATTTTCTGTTATGCCTATAAAGTAGAGTTGGTGAGTATGTTGACAGGTCTTTCTACCTCTACAGATGGGATCTGAAAGATCCCAGTTTCTGTTAGCAATAACAGGAACTACTGGCTTTATTTACTTTCTTGCATATGCGGTTGAAAATGTAGGTTAAGTCATATGACTAGTAAATCTGTAGCAAGATCTCACAGAGCAATAAAAAGCAGTGAACACGTTCACTTCTTGTCTCATACTAGGGGGAAGTTCATGGATGCTTGGACTCCAAACAGGCAACTTTGTATAGTTCTGTTTGTAGTTATACATGGTCTGTATAAACACATGAAGGGTTCTTGGCTTTCTTTCAAACCAAGAAGGGTAGTTAGATTCTAGCAGCCAAAATCAAAACACTGATTGTTGGCTACAAACTAGTTTGATCAATGTTCTAGGAGCTTCAATTCGACATTCTGTTTCCTTAGCAAGTACTTCATCTTGTGTCAACCACTGCTGTACACACTGTTTGATTTTGGAGCCTGGCTATTCATCATTTCTTGGTTTCCTCACCAAGCGCAAGAATGCCAACATGGCTGTTTGTTGCATCAAGCTAGCAGGTGGCAATATTGGCAGTTAAGTAGTCAGCAAGATGAAAATCTTAGTTTTATTGCTTTGTTCTAGAAAAATACAGAACTGAATGAAAGCCCATTTCCCAAGTTTATTTTTCAACAACTAAATTGTTTGGGGGAAAAAAAATCTTAGTAACTTAGTTCCTTATAGTTAAAAAAATAAATAAATAAACTTTTGCCATTTAGTAGATTCCTATTCATGGTGACCCTATTTGCTTCGGAGTAAAATTGTGCTTTCCTGGAACAGCTCCAGAGTTTTGCATCTAGCACAAGGTGCTGGATCCCGTGCCCACCGGTGGAAAAATCTGACTGTGGAAGGAAAATATGGCGATTTCTGAATCTATCAGGATGCTCCCTATGGAGCCCCTTGGCCTGGGCTGAGATCAGAGGTCGGGGTCACAGCCAGGCTGATACACTGATATAGCACTAAAAACCACAGAGCAGCATATGGAAAAAGAGGTGTGATAGATTTTACACTTTGCTTTCTTCTGTTGCACTGCCCATCCTGGGCACCTTCAGGTGCGGGTGGGGTGGGAGCACACCCCTAAAAGGGTCCAGAGTTGCATCCACAGTTTTCCCATGGCACAAGAAGGAGGTTCCTGGGACCCCCATTGGTCCTGCAGCCTGATCCTTTGGCTGCTTCTTATGAAGTCTGATTCTGGGACCCAGCCCTAAAGTTGCCTTACCTATCAAGAAAAAGCAGGTCTGGCCAAACAGCCAAACTGTATGTGAACCTTGTAAAAAAACAACATAAAAGGCAAGAGCCAACACCAAATTTTATATACAAGGACACAGCTATTTTGAGAATCACGTTGTGCATACACAGATACCTAACTGACCTTCAGAGATAAAAATAGTGGACACTCTTTCTGCCATTCATTTCTCAATATCTATCTGCTAACCTCCATGGTGGTGACTAAAGGAGGGGCCTGAGCAAGTGAACACCCCACCTACCACTGAAGGTTTCTGCTGTGCACACAAACTGACCTGTACAACAAAGGCTACTTTACAATTGGCTATGGTTTTATTTTTGTTTTTGAGTAGTGGTTTTCATCTCTGCTTTTATATTGTTTCTGTTTGGGGTACTTTTGGTTTTTGGTCTCACTTTTTTCCTGCAGTGGGAGATTTCTCTCTCTACTTTACATAAGAAGAGACAGCAATTGTGCCTATATAACCAAGCTACAAGCATACTCCATAATATCCCACCATCTGGAAAAAAACAAAAACAAAAAAACAATACCAGCTGCTAGGTATTACACTTGAAAAGGGAAGCCTATCTCCAGATCACATCCATTAGGAGATACTCAGTAAGTTTAACAAAACAGCAACATACATTCATTTATCATTGAAAACCTACATAACTACTGAAAATGTCCAGGAAAAACAACAACAAAATATTTCAGCACATATCCAAAAACAGAAAAGAGAAACTGAGACAAATGTGCTGGAGGCAGATGCAGACTTCCTACTAGAAAAAGAGCAGGCTTTGGATCTGAATGAGAAGAAATTCAGAAGAATGATAATGAGGCACATTCAAATGCTCCACAAAGGAGTGGAGGAAAATAAGGAAGTAGAAAAGTGCTACAGGAGTAATCAGACAAGATAGATATAGTATTGCAAAAAGAGATCCAGATGATTAATAATAAAATATTATAAATGGACAATACACTAAAAGAGCAAAAGAGTAGAATTGCACAGATGGAAGTCAGAATCAGCGAGCTGGAAGACAAATCTCTCAATACTGCTAAGATAGAAGAGCAAGCAGAAAAAAGGACAAAAAAAAATCTGAAGAGAGTTTAACATTCATGCTGGATAACATGAAGAGAAATAACTTAAGAATTATTGGCATTATGATGTAGGAAGAATCACACAAGTCTACAGAGGAGATAGCGGAGGATTTTCTGGAAGAAAATTTCCCTAACATCTTGAAAGATGAGAAGATAAGCATTCAAAAAGTTGAACAAACCTCAGGAAGGATACACCCCAAAAGAAAATCACCAAGACATACCATAATTAAGTTTTCCAAAAGAAAAGACAAGGAGAGAATCCTAAAAGCAGCCATGGAGAAGAGAAGTGTTATTTACAAAGGCAAGCAAATCAGATTAAGCTCTGACTTCTCAGCAGAAACTATGCAGGCAAGAAGGCAATGGGGAGACATATA
>NW_006408638.1:3440642-3445640 GCF_000296735.1 Chrysochloris asiatica
AGTGCTTATCTTTCAACATCACTCTAGGACTCCATGGTTGATTTAGTGCCATGGAGTTGGTTCCTACTCATAGCAACCTACTATAGACTTTCCAAGGCTGTAAATCTTTAGTGCAGAAGAAAGCCTTATCTTTTTACCACGGAACAGTAGTAGTTTCAAACTGCTGACTTGAGGCTACCAGTCAAACTCATAACCACTATGCTACCTGTACTCTATAAAAGGAAAAAAAAAAAAAGAATGGATAGAAGATGAAAATTAAAATTCAGTATCAAAAGTAGGAAGGAATAAAAAAGAAAGGCAGAATATAAAATTAGCAACTGGAGAAAAAAGATGAATTGCTCTCCCATATTTTGAATGTTAAACCACTTCATTTGATTTTATTTGTTGGATAAAATCTTCAGCCCAGAGGGACAACTGACTTCTGTGTTACTGTCTCTTAATATTTGAATTAACTTCATTCTTTGAATCACCCATACACTATGTCAACTACAAAATAATTTATCTCAAGGTTGACCTTCAATCTCCTGTTATCTTTTAGGATAACAGGATATACTATGCCCTGCTATTTTTCATTAGCATTTACAAAAGTATCTATATTATTTGCATGGAGTATTCTGCTAAGAGATACTTTCCTTACTCATCTCCATAAAAATAGAAACACACAAGTCAATACCAACTTCATTGCCAAGTATCTTGATAAATGATTTTTTTGTATGCCTAAAATTCATAATAATAGCATGAGATCAGCAAACCACTCAGGGACACATGCTAACTGCCAAAATACTCTGGATACAATTATATGTCTTCTGTCTCGGATTTGTGAATGGTCTTAAAAGTTAAAAATATGTATATATTATGTAAATCACACTCATATTTATAGTGTTAAAAATTATAGGAAAAACCAAGAACTTTATGAAAATACATGTACATAATAATAGCAATTATCTGCTATAGTTAGATTTTAGAATTATTTATTTTCTTCTTTTCCATAATTCAGAATAGTATATAATCGGATGAATAATTTTTAAAGTTAGGAAACTTTTTTTTTACTTATAAAATGATAAATTATAACATATGTAATTAAATATTATGACATATGTGAAAATTCATCATTCAGCTTCAATAATTATGAACTCAAAGCCAATCTTATTTCATTTTACCCCATCTACTCTGGCTTCTGAATTTAGAGAAATTTGGAAGACAGCTACGTGGGAAACTGATTGTGTAGTTAGGATGTTAGAAGCTATGCAACCAGTATTTTAAATACCAACAGGGTCACCAATGATGAGCAGGTTTCAGCAGAACTCCCAGTCTAAGACAGACTAGGAGAAGGAGAAACAGACTAATTTTGAATGTTTTCTTACTGGAAACCTTATGAGTAATAGCAGAACACACTCAGATATAGTGTCAGAAGATGAAAGTATTATGAATAGCACAGGTGTATTTTCATATGGAAGGCCAGAAGGTGAGCCCCTTGAGTTGGAAGGCACTCAAAATCTAACTGAAGAAGAGTTGCTTCCTTAAAGTAAAGTTGACCATGATGATGCAAAAGAAGTAAATCAGAACATAGAATGTATGATGTAGAAATCTAGGAAAATTGGGAATCATCAAAAATGAAATGGAATGCATAAGGAAGATATAATAGGCAAGAGTGAGCTATAATGAATTGGTATTAGTCATTTTGAATCTAGCAATAAAATAGTACACTATGTCAGAAATGACAAATTAAAGAGGAATGGCATAGAATTCATCATCAAAAACAACATTTCAAGATATATATTGAAGTGCAATGCTATCTGTGACAGGATAATATCCATGTGTCTAGAAGGAAGACAAGTTAATAACACTATTATTCAAATTTATGCAACAACCACAAAGACAGTGATAATGAAATTGAAGAACTCTACCAACTTCTTCAGTCTGAATTTGATCAGCTATCTAATCAAGGTGCACTAATATTTATTGCTGATTGGAATGCGAAAATTGGTAAAAATGACTAAGAATCAGTGGTTGGAAAATATGGCCTTGGTAATATAAATGATGCTAGAGATTGCATGATAGAATTTTGCAAGACCAATGACTTATTCACGGTAACTACCTTTTTAAAACACATGCACCTCACCAGGTATAATACACAGGAATCAAATTGGCTGCATATGTGGGAAGAGATGGTACAAAAACTCAGTATCATCAGCCAAAAGAAGGCTAAATGTCTACTGAGAAAAACATCAATTGCTCATATGCAAGTTCAAGTTGAAGCTGAAGAAAATTAAAACAAATCCACAAGAACAAAAATATAAACTTGAACATATATGCCCTGAATTTAGAGACCATCTCAAGAACATTTGATGCATTAGACACCAATGACCAAAGACCACAAATTGTTTGATGACATCAAGCACATCATACAGGAAGAAAGAAGAAGATAATTTTAAAAGACAAGAAAGTAAAAGAGACAAAAATGAATGTCAGAAGAAAATCTGAAACTCCAGTGTAGAGATTCTAAAGTAAAGTGAAGAAATGTGGAAGCAAAAGAAATGAACAGAAAATTTCCAAGAGCTCTTCTCAAGTGTTACAATGAAATATAATCCAAAGACATGGAGTAAGAAAACAAAAAGGGAACAACACACTCAACAGTCCTCAAACTGAAAGCATTGAAGAAAAAATTCAAGCCTTGACTTGAAATGTTGAAGGTTTCTATGGACAAAATGTGGAACGATGCAAAAAGCATCAAAGAAAATGGAAGGCATATACAGAGTCACTATACCAAAAAAAGGAGTCCTGGTGTTGCTCTGAGGGTTAATGTGCCAGACTGCAAAGCCATTTGAACTGCAAGGTCAGTGGTTCAAGCTCACCAGCATCTCCTCGGAAACCCTGTATACAGGGTCACTAGGGGTCAGAACCAACTCGACAGCATTTAACAACAACACACCGAAAAAGAAATGGATAGTGTTCAACCATTTCAAAAGTTAGCATATGATCAAGAACCAATGATACTAAAGGGAGAAATTGAAGCTTCACTGAAGGCTTTGGTGAAAAGTAATCCAGGAATTGTTGGACTACATATTGGAATCTTTCAACAAACTGATGAAACACTAGAGGCACATGCAAAGAAATTTGGAAGATAGCTATCTGGCCAACCGATTAGAATAGATCCATATTTGTTACCATTCCAAAGAGAGGTGATGCAGCAGAATACAAATGTTATTAAACAATATCATTTATATCAAATGCAAGTAAAATTTAGCTGAAGATTATTTAAAGATGGTTAAAACAGTATATTGGCAAGGAATTGCCAGAAATTCAAGCTCTATTTGAAACTAGGAATATCATTGCTGATGACAGATGTATCTTGGCTGAAAGCAGAGAATCGCAGTATGATGTTTATTTATGCTTTATTGACTATGCAAAGACTTTTGACTGTGTAAGTCATGAAAAGCCATGGATAACATTGTGAAAAATGGGTATTCCTGAACACTTACTGTTGTTGCTAAATGCCCTTGAGTTAGTTCCAACTCATAAGGACCCTGTGTATAGTTTCCAAAGAAAAGGTAATAGGTTTGACCTTCCAACCTTGTGGTTTGCCACCTAGTGCTGATCCTACAGTACCACGTCAGGAGTCCTAACACTTGATAGTGTTCATGGAAAACCAGTATATAGAGCAAGAGACTACCAAATGTTTTAAAATCAAGAAAGAGCTTTATCCTTTCACCATATCATTCAATCTATAAACTTGGCAAATAATTTGAGAAGCTGGATTATATGAAGAAGAACATGGTATAGAATTGGAGGAAGACTCATTAACAACCTTCAATATGAAGATGATACAACCTTGCTTGCTGGAAGTGAAGAGAACTTAAAATACTTACTGATGAAGATCAAAAACTACATCCTTCCATATGGATTACACCTCAGTGTAAAGAAAACAAAAATACTCATAACTGGACCAAAACTAACGTCATGATAAATGGAGAAAAGATTGAAGATGTCAAACAATTAATTATGTTTGCATCCTCTATCAGCACTCAAGAAACCAAATGACACATTGCATTTAGCAAATCTGATGCACAAAACTTCTTTAAAGTGTTCAAGAGCAAACATTTCAATTTGAGGACTATAGTGCACCTGACTCAAGCCAGGATGTTTTCAGCAGCCTCATAAGAAAGTAAAAATTGAACAATGAATAAGGATAACTGTAGAATAGTTTATGTATTTGATTTATGGTGTTGGACAATAATATTTAAAGCAATATAGACTTCCAGAAGAGCAAACAAATCTGTGTTTAAAGAAGTAGAGCCAAATTGCTCTTTAGAATCCAAGATGGCCAGACTTCGTCTCTCAGACTTGGGACATGTTATAAGTAGAGACTAGTAGCTGGAAAAGGACATCATGCTTGGTAAAGTGGAGAGTCAATGACAAAGAGGAATGATGACCAATGCGATGAATTGATGCAGTGGCACTAAAAATATGCTTAAGTGTACAGATAATTGTGAAGATGACACAGGACCAGGCTGTGTTTTGTTCTGTTGTGCACAGAGTCACTATGAGTTGAAACTGATTCGATGGCACATAACAACAATACATAAGCTTCACTGATTTTATATCTCTAGATGATCTAGTCTAAGACAGCACGTAATTGTTGACAAGGGCTGTCAAGTTACTTCTGATAGATAAGGATCATGTATAGTGTTTCTAAGGAGCAGATGGTGGGTTTGAACTTTTGATCTTGTGGTTAGTAGTCCAATGCTTATTCTACAGGGCCACACCAGTGCTCATACTATAGAGTACGACAGATAGATCATGCTCATGGTAAACAAAATGATTAATGTAAACTTCTTTTGTTGTCATTAGGAGCCATCGAGTCATTACTGACTCATAGCGACTCTATGCACAACAGAACAAAACACTGCCTGGTCCTGAGCTAACCTCACAATTGTTGCCATGCTTGAACCTATTGGTGTTGCCACTTTGCCAACCCATCTTGCTGGTGGTCTTCCT
>NW_006408638.1:3446742-3486513 GCF_000296735.1 Chrysochloris asiatica
ATAGTCAATAAAGCACAACTAAGTGTCTTTCTGATATTCTCTGCTTTCAGCCAAGGTCATCAGACATCAGCAAGATATCTCTTATTCCACGTCCTATTCTGAATCCAGCTTGAACCTCTGGAATATCTCTGTCAATGTATTATTGCAACCATTTCTGTATTACCTTTAGTAAAACTTTATTCACATGGGATAGCAAAGATATTGTCTGATGGTTTCCGCATTCCATTGGGACACCTCTCTTTGGGATGGGCACAAATACAGTTCTCTTCCAACCAGTTGGCCAGATAGTTGTCTTCTTCGCATAGATGAGTGAGTGCCTCCATCGCTATCTCACCTTGTTGAAAGATTTCAATTCACATTATAATTGTTCTTTGACAATTCCTTCAATGCACCTTGAACTTCTTCCTTCATTGTCATTGGCCCTTGATCATATGCTACCTCTTGAAATGATTGAACATTGGCCATTTCCTTTTGGTACAGTGACTCTGTGTATTCCTTCCATCTTCTTTTTATGTTTTCTGCATCATTCGATAATTTGCCAAAAGAATCCTTCAATAACATAAGTCAAGGCTTGGATGTATTTAGTTAATTCCTGTATTGAAAAAAAAAAATTATACCAAGAAAAGAGGCTCCACTTTAAACATTTGTCTGGCATGTTTCTGGGTGATAGTTCATAGTGTAGTTAAGTGAAGAATAGGCATCTATTTGGTGTTAATTCTTTTTCTTTATATCCTGAAATTGAATTACTGGACATTATAATTCATGAAAGCTCTCCTTTGGCATATGAATGAAGGCTGTGTAGGGTGAAAACATATATTTCTAGTACTTGTTTGTGTTTTTCACTTAGAATTGCAATAAAATTGAAACCATGAACAAATATCAGTATTAAAACCCATCACAACTGTTTTTAATTAAGAGTTGGTTTAAAAATTCTAGTTACATACTCCATAGCATTCCTTTCTCCCAAATAATCCATTGACAGGCTCCCTTGATCTAGGCCCAGTGTATCTTTAGTAGCAAAATAAATCTTATTCCAATCATCAAAGTGATCACATTATAATTTCTTGGATACTACAGTGAAAATATACAACAGTTCACACATCCCTATCCTATTGGAGTAATCTGACTCACATATGGTTTGTTAGATGTGCCTAAGAGAGCATGTATCAGTTGGTTTGTTTTCAAATCCATACTTAATTAGAATTGAATCCCACTCCATCCACATCCATGGAGTATGTGTCATTGCAATCCCCTTTGATCACATTTCTATTGAGGTAGAGGCTGAGCTCTCGAAACATCAGCTTTGTGCTCCTGTCTTCCATACGGCATTAAGTCTAGCATATTCTGAGCCAAATCAGATGATGTATAAGAAAATGAATCTATAAGGAAAATGAAGTATCAAGATTGTTGTTGTTAAGTGCTTTTGAGTCAGTTCCAACTCATAGCAATTCTGTGTAGGTCTTCTGAGGAGTGACTGGTAGGTTTGAACCACCAAGTTTGTGGTTTGCAGTTCAGTGTTTACACTACAGTACCACACCAGAAGTCCAACTATCAAAATAAGGAGGCAGAAATCTGCATTTCTAATGCCTTTACTCCTCAATTTTACTCTCTTTGGGGTAGCATTTAATTCGTATTTTAGGATATATGAGTAAACCAAAGGGATTTTACTACTAGTATGTTCTTGGGGAAGAACACGCTCAGCATTCCTCAAGTTGAGGGAACTGAAGAAAAAATTCAGGCCTCAACTTGCAATATTGAAGAATATTGAGGTAGAGAATTGAAGAATTCTAGGGGGGAAAGTATTGAGTGATACAGAAAGCACCAATAGAAAAAGGAAGGAATACACAAAGTCACTATACCAGAAGGATATGGTCCATTTGAAGAAGTAGCATATGGTCAAGTGCCAAATGATAGTGAAGGAAGAAGTCCTAAGCACATTGAAGGCATTGAAAAATAACAACGTTCCAAGAATTGATTTGTTGAAATTGAAAAATTTCAACAAACTGATGCAGTAGTAAAGGCACTCATGTATTTCAAGAAATTTTGGAGACAACTATCCTGGCCAACTGACTAGAAGGGATCCATATCTGTGCCCAATCCAAAAAGAGGTTATCCAATGGCATAAAGAACACAACACAATATCATTAAGTTCTTGTGCAAACAAAATTTTGCTAAAGATAATTTAAAAATGACTTCAACCATACATTGACAGCCAATGTCCAGAGGTTCAAACCAGATTCAGAAGAGGACGTGGAATAAGGGATATCATTGCTGATGTCAGATGTATTTACCTGTAATTTATTGACTACACAAAGACTTTATATTGTGTGGATCATGAAAAACTATGGATAACATTGCAGAGAAAGAGTATCCCTGAAGGCTCAATTGTACTCATTTGGAATCTGTACATAGAATAAGAAACAGTTGTTTGAACAGAAAAAGGGAACATTGATTTTTTTTTTAATTAGGAAATATGTGTGTCAGGATTGTATTCTATCACCATACTTATTTAATCTGTATGCTTAAGGAAAGAATCCTAGAAACTGGATTATATGAAGAAAGAAATAGACAAATCTACAATAATAGTGGGAGATTTTAATACACCACCTGTGAAAAAGGACAGAACAACCAGAAAGAAACACAGCAAAAACACAGATGAACTGAACAACAAAATCAACCAACTTCATTTCATAGATCTATACAGAGCAATCAACCCAAAGTACAATACACATTCTTTTCCTGTGCACATGGATCATTCTCTAGAATAGACCATGTGTTAGGCAACAAAGCAAATCTCCATGAATTTAAAATCATCAAAATATTAACAAAGCATTTTCTCAGAGCACAATGCTACAAAATTAGAAATCAATAATAGGAAGAGCAAGGAAACAAAATCAATATACGGAAACTGAATAACAGCCTGCTTAAAAACTACTGGGTAGTAGGACAAATAAAAAGCAAAATTTTAAAATTCTTAGAAATAAATGAGAATGAAAACACAACATACTAAATCCTGTTGTTGTTGTTGTTATGTGCCGTGGAGTCGGTTCCAACTCATAGTGACCCTGTACAGGGTTCCTGAGGCTGTAAATCTTTACAGGAGCAGAAACCTCACCTTTCTCCTGAGGAACAGCTGGTAGTTTCGAACTGCTAACCCTGAGGATAGCAACCTGATTCGTAACCACTATGCTACCAGAGTTCCTTACTAAAGCCTGTGGGACGCAGCAAAAGCAGTGCTGAGATGACAAATTATTGTAATAAAAGCATACATACAAAAGGAAGAAAGAACCAAACACTAACACAACATCTCCAATAATTAGTAAAAGAACAGCAAAGTAAGCCCCAACCATCAAAGAAAAGAAATAATAAAGATTAGAGCAGAAATAAATGAGATAGAAAACAGAAAAACAACAGAAAAAAATCAACAAGACAAGAAGCTAGTTCTATGAAAAAATTAATAATATTTACAAACCTCTGGCAAACTTAAACAAAAGAAAAGAGGGAGAATACATGAATAACACACATAAGAAACCACATGGGTGACATTACAACAGAACCAATGGAAATAAAAAGGTAATAACAGAATATTATGAAGAACTGTACTCCAACAAATCTGGAAGAAATTGATACATTTTAAGGAAACCACAACCTACCTAAACTTACACAGACTGAAATAGAAAACTTGAACAGACATTTAACAAAGGAAGAAATAAATCAGGCCATCAAAAACCTCCCAACCAAAAACCATCCAGGCCCAGATGGCTTCCCCAGTGAATTTTACCAAACATTCAGAAAAGAGCTGACACCTATTCTACTCAAACTACTCCAGAATGTAGAAAAGAGTGGAAAACTTCCTAATGCATTTTATGAGGCAAGCATAACCCTCATACCTAAACCAGGGAAGGACATCACAAAGAAAGAAAATTATAGACCAATATTCATCATAAGCACAGATGCAAACATTCTCAACAAAATCCTAGCCAATAGAATTCAACAACACATCAAAAACATAACACATCATGACCAAGCTTGAATCATATCAGAGATACAAGGATGGTTCAATATTAGAAAAACAATCAACATAATTCACCAAATAAATAAAAAAGGACAAAAAACACACTATTATATCGATTGATAAAGAAAAGGCATTTGACAAAATCCAGCGTCCATTCCTGATAAAAAAACACTAAACAAATAGGAATGGAAGGAAAATTCCTTAACATAATTAAGAACATATATACAAAATTATACTACAACAAATTTGAAAATGTAGAAGAAATGGATATATTTTTAGAAAAACACCACCTATCTAAATTAATACCAATTGAAGTTGAAAACTTAAACAGACCAATAACAAAAGTAGAAAATGATCAGGTCATTAAAAAAATTCCCAAAACATAAAAATCCAGTCCCAGATGACTTTCTTAGCAGATTTTACCAAACATTCAGAGAAGAGTTGATACCAACTCTACTCAAATTATTCCAGAACATAGAAAAGGGTGGAAAACTCCTGAACACATTTTATGAAGTGTACCTAATCCTCATACCAAAACCAGGCAAAATCATCAGTAAAAAGAAAATTATAGACCAGTATTCCTCATGAGCATAGATAAAAAATTTCTCAGTGGAATACTAACAAAAAAAAAAAAATCAAAGACATATGAAAAAAATAATACATCATAACCAAGTGGGGTTAATACCAGGGATGCAAGGATGGTTTCATATTAGAAAAACAAACTATGTAATCCACCACACAAATAAAACAAAGGAAAAGAACCGAGTGGTAATATTGATTGTTGCAGAAAAGGCATTTGACAAAATGCAACATACATTTCTGATTTAAAAGAAAACACTCAACTAAATAGGAATAGAAGGGAAATTCCTCAACATAATTAAGAGCATATATATAAATTCAACAGCCAACACTACTCTCAATGGAGAGAAACAAAAAGCATTCTCTTTGTGAATAGCAACCAGACAAGGATGCCTGTCATCAGCACTCCAATTCAATACTCTGTTGGAAGACTTAGCCAAAGCTGACAGGCAAGAAAGGGAAATTAAAGGCATCCAAATGTTCAAAGAAGTAAAGCTCTCACTATACTGAAAAGATATGATCCTATACATAGAAAATCCCAAAAACTCATCAAAAAACAAAATAAAACAAAACTACTGGAAATCATTGGACATTTCAGTAAAGTGGCAGGATATAAAACACATACACAAAAATCTATTGGATTTACTCTGCACTAACAAAGACAGCTCTGAAATGGAAATTAGGAAAACAATACCAGTTACAATAGCCACCCAAAAGATGAAATACTTAGTAATAAATCTAACCAGAGAAACAAAAGATCTGTACAAAGAAAACCACAAAACAGTACTACAATACACCAAAAGAGATTTACAAAAATGGAAGAATATACTATGCTCTTGGATAGGAAGACTTAACATTGTGGAAATGTCAATACTACCCAAAGCAATCTACAGCTATAATGCAACCCCAATCCAGATTCCAGCAACATTCTTTACAGAGATGGGAAAATGATCACGAACCCTAATATGAAAAAGAAAGATATCTTGGATAAACAAAGCACTTCTTAAGAAGGGCAAAGTTGGAGGTCTCACACTCTCTGCTTACAAATTTTACTACACAGCCACAGTGGTCATAACAGCCTGGTACTTGTACAATGGAAGATGCATAGATGAATGGAATAGAGAATTGAGATCCCAGAAATAAATCCATCCACATACAGTCAGCTGATCTTTGACTAAGGGCCAACATATATTAAAAGGGGAAGATTTGCAAAAGAATAAAACAAGACCCATATCTCAGAACACATACAAAAGCGAACTCAACATAGATTAAAGACCTAACTTAAAACCTAGAAATATAAAGGCCATTAATGAGAAACTAGGGACAAATTTAGTGCTGTGGGTTAATGCCCTAGACTGCAATGTCGGTTTGAACCACAAGGTCAGTGGATTAAGTTCACCAGCCACTCCTCCGAAACCCTGTCCAGGGTCACTATGGGTCAGAACTGACGTGATGACACCTAACAACAACAATATGGTTAATACGCTGGACTGCAAGGTAAGTTTGAACCACAAGGTCAGTGGTTCAAGCTCACCAGCCACTCTTCAGAAACCATTGTAAGATCACTAGGAGTCAGAACTGAGTCGACGGCACTTAACAACAACAACAACAATATATGGCATAAATACATGATCAAATATTACAAAAAAATACATAAACATTAGAAGACAAAAGTGATGACTAGGACCTCCTAAAAATTAGACACTTAGGTACATCAAAATATTTTGCCAAAAGAGTTAAAAGGAAGCCCACAGAATGGGAAAAAGTTTTTGTAAAGACATATCAGATAAATAACTAATTACAAAAATTTATAGAAAACAACACCTCTACAAGAAAAAGACAAATATCCCAATTAAAGAATGAGTACAATACATGAACAAATACTACTAAGTCAGCCAACAAACATATGAAGAAATGTTCAAGATCATTAGCCATTGTTGTTGTTAAGTGCCATTGAGTCATTCCGACTCATTGCTAACCTGTATAGGGTTTCTGAGGAGCAGCTGGTGAGTTTGAATCATCTGCCTTGCAGATCAAATTGACTTTGCAGTCCAGCGCATTAACCCACAGTGCCACATAAGAGATGCAAATCAAAACAACAATGAGATATCATTTCATAGCAGCATTAATAACAAAGTTCTAAAAAAACAAAAAACAACAAATGTTGGCAAGGGTGTGGAGAGATTGGGCCTCTCCTACATTGTTCATGGGATTGTAAAATGGCTCAGCCACTGTGGAAAATGGTATGGAACATCATCACTGTATGACCCCACAATCCCACTATTTGTTATATGTTATTGTTGTTAAGTACCATGGAGTTGGTTCTGACTCATAGTGACCCTGCACACACACAATGGAAATCTAAGCAATGGTAAAAAAATAACCATGAATCTATGAAACACCTCATAATATGGATGAACCTAGAGGACATTATGTTGATTGAAATCACTTTGTTGTTGTTGTTGTTAGGTGTCACCAAGTTAGCAGCAACTCACACCGACCCTATGCAAAACAAAATGAAACACTGCCCAGACCTGGGCCAATTTCACAATTGTTGCCATGCGTGAGCCCATTGATGCTGCCACTTTGCCAATCCATCTCGCTGGTGGTCTTCCTGTTTTTCTCTGACCCTCCATCTTACCAAACATGATATCGTTCTCCAGCAACTGGTCCCTCCTGACAATATGTCCAAAGTATGAAAGACAAAGTTTGGCCATCTTGGCCTCCAAGGAGCACTCTAGCTGCACTTCTTCCAACACAGATCTGCTGGTTCTTTGGGCAGCCCATGGCACTTTCAATATTCTCTCCTCCAACACCATAACTCAAAAGCATCAATTCTTCTATGGTCTACCTTATTCACTGTCCAGCTTTTGCATGTATATGAGGTTATTGAAAATACCATGGCTTGTGTCAAGTGCACCTTAGTCCTCAAGCTGACATCTTTGCTCTTCAACATTTTAAAAAGGTTTTGTGCAGCAGATTTGCCTAAGGCAATACGTTGTTTGATTTCTTGACTGCTGCTTCCATGAGTATTGATAGTTAATCCAAGAAAAATGAAGTCCTTGACAACTTCAATCTTTTCTCCTTTGATAAGAATGGTGTTTATTGGTCCAGAGGTGAGGATATGTGTTTGTTTTTTTACATTGAGATGTAATCCAAACCGAAGGCTGTGCTCTTTGATCTTCATCAGTAAATATTTTAAGTCCTCTTCATTTTTAACAAGCAAGGGTGTATCATCTGCATATCACAGGTTGTTAATGAGTCTTCCTCCAATCCTGATGCAACATTTTTCTTCATATAACCCAGCTTCTCAGATTAGTTGCTCAGCGTACAGGTTGAATAAGTATGGTGAAATAATACAGCCCTGTCGCACAGCTTTCTTAATTTTAAAACCATTCAGTAGCCCCAAATTCTGTTCAAACAACTGCCTCTGAGTCCATATACAGATTCTTCATAAGCACAATTAAGAGTTCAGGAATACTCATACTTTATAATGTTGTCTATAGTTTGTCATGATCCACACAATCGAAAGCCTTTGCATAGTCAATAAAGCACAGGTAAACATCTTTCTAATATTCTCTGTTTTCAGCCAAGATCCATCTGACATCAGGAATGATATCCCTCATTCCATGGCTTCTTCTGAATCCAGCTTGTACCTCTGGAAGTTCTCTGTCAATGTATGCTTGCAGCCATTTCTGTATTACCTTTAGTAAAGCTTTACTCACATGGGATATGAATGATATTGTCCGATGATTTCTATATTCCTTTGGGTCACTTCTCTTTGTAATGGGCAAAAATATGGATCTCTTCCAATCAGTTGGCCAGATAGTTGTCATCCAGATTTCTTGGCATAGATGAGTAAGTGCCTCCAGTGCTGCCTCACTTTCTTGAAAGATTTCAATTTGTATTCCATCAATTCCTGGTGCTTTGTTCTTTGTCAATGCTTTCAATATACCTTGCACTTCTTCTTTCAGGATCATTGGCTCTTGATCATATGCTACCTCTTGAAACGGTTGAAAATCAACCATTTCCTTTTGATACAGTGACTCTGTGTATTCTTCCATCTTCTTTTGATGCATTCTGCATCATTCAATAATTTCCCCTGAAACTCCTTCAGTAACGAAAGTAGAGGCTTGAATTTTTTTCTTTGGTTACCACATCTTGAGAAATGCTGAGCATGTTCTTCCCTTTTGTTTTTGTGACTCCAGATCTTTGCACATGTCATATGTATGAGAGACTAAATCTGGCCATCTTGGATTTCAAGGAGCATTCCTTCCAAGACAGATTTGTTAGTTCTTTTGACAGTCTGTGATACTTTTAATATTTTCCTCCAACAACATAACTCGAATGCATCAATTCTTTTATGTTCTTCCTTATTTTCTGTCAAATTTTCATATGCATAAGAGATTATAGAAAATACCATGGCTTGAGTCAGGCTCACCTTAGTCCTCAAACTGATATCTTTGCCCTTCAAGACTTTAAAGAGATCTTGTGCAGCAGATTTGTCTGATGCAATATGTCTTTTGATTTCTTGACTGCTGCTTCCATGATAGTTGATCTGAGCAAAATGAAATTTTTTACTTCAACATTTCTTCATTTATTTGATGTTCTTTACGAATCGGGCTGCAAACCTTAAGGTCAGCGGTTCGAAACTACCAGCCACTCCGCGGGAGAAAGATGAGGCTTTCTACTTCCGTAAGGCTTTACACCCTTGGAAACCCTGTATAGGGTCGCTATGGGTCGGAACCGACTCGATGGCACTTAGCAACTTAGCAACAACAGCATAGGTCCAGTGGTGAGGACCTTTTTTCTTTACTTTGAGTTGAAACCCACACTAAAGGCTGTGGTCTTCCATCTTCATCATTAAGTGTTCTAAATCCTCTTCACCTTCAGAACACAAGATCATATCATCTGAATATCACAGGTTGTTAGTTAGTCTTCCTCTGATACTGACCTGATGCCATATTCTTCTTCATATAATCCACCTTCTCAGATTATGTACTCAGCATGTAGATTGAATACATTTGGTGAAAGAATGCAACCCTAATGTACACCTTTTCTGATTTTAAACCAATCTGTGTTCCCTTGTTCTGCTCAAACAACTACCTCTTTTTCTGTGTCCAGGTTCCTCATGAGCACAATGAATATTTTTGGAATACTTATTCTCCCAAATATTGTTCATAGCTTATCATGATCCACATAATCAAAAGTCTTTGTGTAGTCAATAAGTCACAAATAAACCTATTTCTGATACTTGCTGCTTTCAGCCAAGATTCATCTTGACATCAGCAGTGGTATCCAGCATTTCACATCCTTGTCTGTATACATTCTGAATGTCTGGCAATTCCCTGTCAATGTATTGTTACAGCTGTTTTAAAATTATTTTTAACAAATTTTACTTGCATGTGACATTAGTGATGTTGTCCAAAGATTTTTGCATTCAGTTGAGTCACCTCTCTTTGATATGGACATAAATATGGTTATCTTCCAATCAATTGACCACACAGCTAATTCCAAATTTATTGGCATAATTGAGTGAGTGCCTCCAGTGTCACATCAGTTTGTTGAAATATTTTCAATTTGTATTCAATCAATTCCTGGTGCCTTGTTTTTAAACAATGCCTTCAATGCAGTTTGGACTTCTTCCTTCAGTATCATTGGCTCTAGATCACATGTGACCTCTTGAAATGGTTGAACATTGACCATTTCTTTTTGGCACAGTGACTATATATTCCTTTCATCTTCTTTTGATGCTTTTTGCATCATTCAATATTTTGCTCATAAAATCCTTCAATATGCAAATCATGGCTTGAACTTTTCTTTAATTCCCTCAGCTTGAAATATGTAGAACATATTCTTCCCTTTTGGTTTTCTAACTTCATATCTGCACATTTCATTATATTTGACTTTGTCTTCTTAACCTGAACTTTGAAATTTTCTATTCAGCTCTTTAACTCCTCACTTCTTCCATTTCTTTTAGCATCTCTACACAGAGGAACACTTCTCAGAGTCTTTTCTGACATCCATTTTGGTCTTTTCTTTCTTTATTGTTTTCTTAATGACCTTTTGCTTTCTTCTAGTATGATCTTGATGTCATCCCACAACTCTTCTGATTTTTGGTCTTAGTGTTTAGTGCATTAAGTATGTTACTCAGATGATATATAAATTCAGGTGGAATATGTTCATGGTCATGTTTTGGCTCTTGCTTTAATTATCAACTTTATCTTGAACTTTCATATAAGAAATGGATGGTCTGTTCCACAGTCTGCCCCTAGTTTTTCGTGGTCTCTTTCCACTGATGTAGCTAATATTACTTTTGTTGTTGTTGTTTTTGTTCGGTGCCATCAAGTCAGTACTGACCCATAGTGACCTTATGCATAACAGAGCAAAACACTGCCCGATCCTGGGCCAACTTCACTATTGTTGCCACACTTGAGTTCATGGATGCTGTCACTTGGCCAATCCATCTCGTTGGGGGTCTTCCTCTTTTCTGCTGACTATCCACCTTACCAAACATGATATCCTTCTTCAGTGAATGGTCCCCCCTGACAATATGTCCAAAGTATGAGAGACGAGGTTTGGTCATCTTGTCCTCTAAGGAACATTCTGGCTGCACTTCTTCCAAAACAGATCTATTGGTTCTTTTGGCAGCCCATGGCACTTTCAATATTCTCCTCCCATACCATAACTCAAAGACTTTTGTATATCCCATATAATGAAGGCCATGTGTATAGCTGTCTCTTGTGTTGTTTATAAAAGGTATTTGCAATGAAGAAGTCAATGATCTTGCAAAATTCTGTCATGTGATGTCCAGGATCCTATATAACACCAAGACCATAGTTTCCAACTCCTGATTTTTCCTCTTTGTTTTAAACTTTGCATCCTAATTACCATTAATTATCAATACACTTTGATTGCATGTTTGATCAATTTCAGACTGAAAAAGTTTGTAGAATTTTCCAGTTAGTATCATCACTAGATTTAGTGGTTGTACTTTAAGACAGATGTTAAAATAGTGTTTTTAATTATGAATGTGACACCATTCCTCTTCAATTTGTCATTCCCAGCATAGTAAAACATGTGATTGCCATATTCAAAATGGCCAATTCCAGTATATTTTAGCTCGCTAATGCCTAAGTTATTGATGTTTATGTGTTACATTTCTTTTTTTTTTTTTTTTTTTTCAATTTTCCTAGATTTATGCTTTGAACATTCCATGTTTTGATTATCAATACAAGTTTACAGTTGTTTTTCTTCATTTTGAATTGTGCCCCATCAGCAAATGAAGGTACTAAAAGCTTTACTCCATTATCTTTGAGAAGGTAACTCTTTCCCAGTCGTGTTTTGAGTGCCTTCCAACCTGATAGCTTTGTCTTCTGGCATGATATCTAAGAATATTCTGGTTCTCTTCATCATGTTTCATTACTCAATTTTCTGTTGTCTGACAGTGTTCCACTGCTATTCTTAAGGTTTTCAGTGACTAAATATTTGAAAATAGTCTGTTTCTCTTTTTTCGTCCTCTGTCTTAGTATGGAAGCTCATCTGAAACCTTTCCACCTCCACCATAGGTGATTCTGCTGTTATTTAAAATACTGGTGGCATAGTTTCCAGGACCACAGAAGCACACAAGCCACCACAGTAAGACAAACTGACAGATGAGGGGTGGTGAGTGTTATTATTCAATCACAAAAGGATAAATATTGTATGAGACCACTAATGTAAAAACTAAAAAAAAAAAAGTCTTAATTGTAAAGGAAACATTCTTTGATAGTTACCAGTGGTGGGAGGGAAAGGAAATTATTTCATTGTCTAGAAAGTAAAACACCTGTTAACTCAGGTGATGGGGAGGATAATATACATGAAAAGGGAGATTTAAAAAATGATGAAAACAGGTGAGGACGCAGGGTTGTATGCAAGGACTATATTAGATAGTGTTAAATAATGTTATATACACAACCTTGGATCAACAGATGCATGACAGGTATACAGATTGAATGAGTATGGGAGGAACAGTGAGTGTATACTCACAAATATAATGGCTTGAAAGAAGATATTTGCTGCAAATAGAACTATGAATGTAGTGGCGTATACAGCAGGAAAAATGATATAAATTTCTTAGATATTATCTAACAACTAAAGGCAATGAGTTGCTGGACCTGAGACTCAGGATCATAATTTCATCAGACACAGTGGTCATTTGGCATAACATAGTCCATAAAGACAATGTTTTATATCCTACTTTGGTGAATATCAACTGGGATCTTAAAAGCTCATGAAAGGCCATCTAGGGTGCAGCTATTAGTCATTCCATTTGTGGAAGAATGAAGAGTGATAAGTATTGAAGATGTTCAGAATCAATTTGTCCAATGGACAGTGGGAAGTGGGTGGATGGAAATAATCACAGGGAGGTTGTGGTATAACTGTCACTGCATGGAGGAGATTGCAATCATTGACGTGAAACAAAGTATATAATTTGTTGAATGTAAAACTGATGATCTTGTCTATAAACTTTCACTCAATTCACAATAAAAAAGTTTTTTTTTTTTTTTAAAGAACAAATTGGTGAAGAGGTGAGAAATGGAGTGGACTATTCACTTATCTATTCTAGTTGAAATTTTAATGTAGAATGACTTTAAGATGAAGGTCAACAAAGATCAATGTTGCTGTTGTTAGTGCTGTCAACTTGGTTCTGACTCTTAGTGACCCTATTTAGGGTTTCCAAAGAGCAGCTGGTGGGATTGAACTGCTGATCTTGTAGTTCTGATCCTATAGATGCTGATCTTATATGAGCATGATGTATTTGTAATTCCTGCTCAGATACTACTAATTATACAACAGTTACACAAAATTGTGTTTTGTAGATGAGTTTGGGAGCTTAGGATATGAGACTGAGATTCATGTGGAGAACAAGACTGATGTCCATCTGTCATTCCAGCCAACCTATTATGATTTTCTGTTTTGTTTTATTCTATGTTTGGAGGACTGGTAAGATGTTCATTTTATTGATTGGTGTCTCTGTCACACTGATTGTTGTATAATTTGAATAACACCCCAGGAATCAACGCCATATAAAAAATGTAACCTAATAATAAGGAAACTAGCATTGGTCCAAAAGTGTGTTTTCTCTCAGATGAATATTGCACAGAAGTTCATTCCTGCTGGTTCACAGGCTGTGTCTTCATGAATGGTGGGGCTTATCAGTGTGTAGGATTTCCTTGGGAACTATCTAAGCTAAAATGAAGGACTGTATGAAACCAATGTAGTATACTCTGTTAGGGAGTCCTGTTGTAACACTGTTGGATAAGCACTGAACTGCTAACCACAAGATTTGTGGTTCAAACCCACCAATCAGTCCTTGGAAACCCTAAGTTGGCACTTAACAACAACAACATATCAAAAGGATTGGTTCTGAGGAAACCAAATTTGTCTATTGGCAGGTAGGAATCTTTTTGGTGGAAGCTAACTCTTCTCATATAAGGCTTCCTGTCCTAGTTGTGAGGATAAAGTACAGAGAGCTGTAGTCTCTTGGAACATTCCCAACTTGAATAATACTCAAGAGATCTGTAATTTCACCAAGATGAAACTTCTGTGTCTGTGTAGTATTGAACTCTCTCCAGTGTCTTCTGCTCTTCCCTGTACTCAAGTAAAAGTGGGGTCAGCTTTCAACTCCAGGACATTTCAGTGCACAGACTCCCTGGGATCATCACTGCAATCTCTGAAACTTTCTAGCCTCCACATCTGCAAAAAATATTTTTTAAAAAAGAACCAAACTATCCGTTCCATAACACTCTCATATGGGTTCGAACATTTATTACAATGGTCACACAGAAATGAGACACTATATGCATGATAACGGGATTTACTAAGGAAGTTAACAGTTCATAATTCAGGTTCAGAAATGCTCAGGGCACAGTTCTTCCAGTCAGGACAGTCTCTCCTCAGTAGGCCTTTCACTGCCTGGGCAATGTTACAAAGCTCTTTTAGGAGTGCTGTGGCACTGTGGGTTAATGCGCCAGGCTGCAAAGCTGTTTGAACTGCAAGGTTGGTGGTTCAAGCTCACCAGCCACTCCTCAGAAACCCTATCCAGGGTCGCTATGGGTCAGAACGGACTCAATGGCACTTAACAGCAACAACAATAAATGCCCACAGGACACACTATTCCATTATAAACCTCAGCCTGAAGGAACTCAGATTAAGCTCCATAGGTCAACAAACCTAACTCCCCCAATTAAGAGCCTAGAGACACCTCACTCTACAAGCAAGTATTCTATACAAAGTCACTCAGTTTTACTTGCTCAGTAGACTGGGAAGTCCACTCACTGTCTGATGCTCTGAATCTTAGTTCTGCTGATTATTTTCCTCTGCAACTCCTCTGCTACTCCTCTGGAGTCACTGTTTTCTGTCCCTGAGTCAAGGAGCTTCAATGTGCAGGGATCTTGGGGTCCACTGGACACATTCCACTCTTGGCTCTTCTTTGATGGTAGTGAGATCACCCCTCTTGTTTCTAAGATGGCTCATTTTAAAAGTGTTAGATTTCCAGGTTTTTACGATAACAACTCTGTTAACCACCCACAACAAAATCATATAATCCTATCAATATCTTCTCACACCTTCTTTTAACCCAGACTTGGTTGATTGATTGGTTATAAGCTGTGGAGTTGGTTCCAACTCATAGTGACCCTTCTGAGGTTGTAAATCTTTATGGGAACAGAAAGTTTCTGTTTGTTGGAAGTTACAAAGATATGGGTAGTAGAAGCATATAAAATAATTCACTAGACCACAACACTAGTCCTATAATGCGTAAGGATTTGCAGCCAGAAAAAATCTTTAAATAGGTCAGTCAACATGCAAGGTGGCAACAGCACCATTTGGGGACTGAGCACTGGGGAGAATGAGAAGAGCTAGTTATGCTCTAAACAATTGAAATGTTCTGGAGTAAATTTTCCAGAAGAGGGTGGTGGTTACAACCAGCTGCTTGCTGAAATCCATATGCCTTTTAGAAAGTCAGTCTGCATTAACTAGAGAAAATAGTGATATAGGAGGAAGCTGAAGACAAGGGTCATAGAAAGTCCTACTCTTGTTTTAAATGGTGTATTTTTTTCCCCTTTACAGAAAAACAAAACAATTTTTTGTTTGATTTCTTTGGAATCTGTTTTTGTATCTCCCTTGCACATATGTCACAAAGTCTCATGGATTATGTGAGGCATCTGTTCTTGCTCAGAATAAAAAGAAATCATGGAAGGATAAATCTGACTTTTAGGTGTTCCTTGGCCACATTGATCTTCATGGAATTTAGAATTCTCCTACTTTTGTTCTTAAATTTAGGAAGCAGTTTCATGGCATCAACCATCTCATATACTTGGTTCCAGATTGTGTCAAGCCAAGCTGACACATAACAAGTTCCCAGAATAGGACAGATATTTGCTTCACTTTGACATGCATGTGACAACAGGCTGCATGTGACAACTTGGCTTGGATTTTCATTTGCTTTCTTCCATCTACACATAGTGTCAAAACTTAAAAAAAAAAAATACCCATACCTTGATGCAAGAATTGTGTCTGCTATTTGCTTTGATGGAAAAAGGAAATCATATCACACACTATATGTGTGGAGTATGAATTTCTATTGCTTGCCACCAGACCATGAGACTTAAGTATTACATGAAGTGTGATTAATGACTATACACTTTGCAGGTGGAGATGGAATTGGTGAAGCTTTACAATGAACAAAATTTTACCTTGCTTATAAAACCTAGAGCCATGGATTTCATTTATCAAAATCTAAGCCAGAGCAGAAAAATTAAAGAATAATCTACCTTCACAGAACCATTGTTATTTTTCATTTTTTGATATATTAAGACTGACTCTAGAATGGTTTGCTCATTTAGTCCATGCTGATACTCAACCAATGCACATGCCATTCATGTGACTGAAACATGGTAGGTAGACTGAGAAAACCAGTTATTTATTTATTTTTTATTCCAATCAATACTTCAATAAAATTGTGACATTTGAATCAATACTATCTTCTAGAGTGAGATAGGAGATGAGAAGCTGTCATCACTTGTTTATTGGTAGAAATAAAAACCATAGATCATGTACAAAAAAAATTTTTGGCTTTCTTTTTCAACTTCTCCATCCACTGTAAAAAGCTATAGAATTTCAAAACTGGAAGAGAACGTAGAGCTCATCAAATCCAAATAGATCAAAATAATTTTATTTCATTTAGCCATATAATATCCCTGTGAGGTTAGGAAAGGAAGACAGTATGGATATGGAAGCTAAAGCACCTAGAGTCTTTACCCAGGTCATGAGAATCATATGTAAAAAGGAAATCCTGGCTTCTAGCTCTGTATCTATTCTTCAGCAACAATTACATGTCAGAACACACTGTATTCTCTTAGAGAAGTTCCAAAAGACCTGTCAAGCTTAGAAAGAACACCAAGGCTTAAGAACTTCTACTTTAGAATAACCACAGTCCAGTGGGACCACGCTGCAGAAAAACTTTGAAAGAATGCTAAAGAAATAAAAAGTGGGGACTGGGTGATGGACCTATTCTGAGGCCAACTGTACTACACAATGTATTCCAAAGAGTTCTAAGCTTGTTTCCTAGCCCTGCCTCAGTTTAGATTTCCCAAGTTTCAAAATTTCCCCCATGCCTCTCTTTCTTTCTTCTACTAGATTGAAAAAACAGTTCTTATCACCAGAATGCCACAAGAAATGCAAATGAGAAAGTAAAAGGAACACTCTCTAGATTTGAAGAAATATAAAATCATGGATTGATAGAACTGAAAGAATCCTTAACAGATCGTTCATCTTTAAACTATAGAATTAGTTTAAATGTGCTTCTCCATGTTTTTTTGCTAATACTTTCAGATACATGTATTTGTATCTCCAGAACACTTTGCAGTGAAGATGGGAAGAGGAGCAGAATGAAGAGAGATTCACTGCTCCTCTCTACTCTGGGTCTCTGCTCAGTCCAAGATGGGTGAAGGGGTAAAAGGGAATGGGCTTTGAGAAGACAAAATTAATATTCATACAATAAGGTAAAGTGTATTATCTTTTACCCATTATCACCATTCCTACCATGTCCTCCCCACTGCTCAATTGTCCTCTCCACAATCCCTTGCCATGTTCACTTAGAATCTTTATATTATGCATTATTAGTCCTAAGCTACACACTACTTACTATCCTTCATTAAGAAACATGTTCCATTCCATTCTAGGCTTGTAAACATAATAGTTAGTACAATAACTTTTACTTTTCCACAAACATTTTCCAAGCTCTATAATTTGTTAGGCACAACTTTCAGCTTATAAGCAGTCTTCTTACTCCTCAAAAAATGCTTAAGTATAGGAAATTCCCAAATTATGATACATCTCAAAATGTCAGATACACAGCAGATCAACAGAACCTGTAGCTACACTCCCCTACCTGTTCCTAGATACTATGAGGGCAATTATCAATGTGAAGCAAGCCTGGTACTCATGTAGTACAATAGAGAGAGATCTGCCAATGTCTCTGCCCTTCCTGTGCTCTCATCAACTGCTGATCATGAGCTTTTATCAATGGACATGTTAGTATAAGGAAAGCTCAACTGTGAAAAGTCATCATACCTTTGGAGAATGAAAGTGACCTTTGACTCTGGAAGAGCGAATATGTGGGAATTTGGTGCTCCACAGAATTTTCCTTCAGTACCCCAAAGACAGTTTTTTGTTGTTTTTTTTCTCCACAAAATGAGTTCTAAAGTACATATGTGACCTCATAGTGAAAAGCATCTAAGTATTTACAGATTTCTCCATTGAAGTTCAGAATGATGCCCCATTTTCCTCATCCACTTGAAGTGGCATGTCTTCAACTTTCTTGAAGTATTTGTTATGAATAAACCAGACTGACCTTGTTGCCATCTGAAATTCTATAACAAGTATTTTTCAGCCTTGGCCAGCATTTTAAAGAGACAAGCGTAATTCTCATCATTGCAAAGTCCAAGTAAATCAGAATATGAACCCACTGTTGATATATTTTCTTTGACATATACAATTTTACTGAAATTGCTGACTTGGGATTTGAAATGCAAAAATATTTTTATCTGAATATTCTACAAAGACTTATGGCTTTAGGAAAGCCCAATATATATCCCTATTACCATTGTTGTTAAGTGCCATCAAGTTGGTTCCAACTCATAGCGACCCTGCATAGGGTTTCTGAGGTGCAGCTGCTGGGTTTGAACTGTCGACCTTGAGATTCAAACCAACATTGAAGTTCAGTGCTTATCCTACAGAGCCATACCAGGACTCCCTATTGAAGTAATGTCATATTACCTATTGGTCCTGAATTCACCAGGTTCTTACATTTAGACTCTGTTTCATAAATGTTCAAAGTATAATCCTACACAGAAACCCTTTTTTCCTTTTATCATTCACTTGCAATTTTGCACTGATGAAAGATCCTTCATTTATCAAGATAGCTAGTGTATTTCTAGTCTTTGAAACCATGTTTGAGCAAAAATATCATGGACTATGCATAGATACTTGTTTTCTAAGGAGATGCATGAGATGGAAATTGGCAAATTACAATTGCACTTTAGAGTGTCTGGTGAAATTATATTGGATCCTTGATGTATGGGAATGTGGTTTGGATGGCTAACCAGGTCAGACAATGTACATGCTCATGCCAGAGGAGCCAAAGCAAAGGAGTGGTCCCTTCCAAACCATTGAGGAGTAGGAGAGAACCGCTTAATCAGGAAAGTCGCTAGTTTTGAAGGCTGGGTGATTTAAATACTCAGTGGGGAAAGTTATTGGTCAGTTGATAGGTCAGCCATGGTCTGAAGACTTTTTCTCTTAACATAACAATTTGTCTTCAGACTTTTTTAAACCTCCAGTAGACTCAATGCTAGCCAAATATTTAGTGGTTTTGTGAAGTTTTTTTTGGTATTCATGTCAACTGCAGTTGTTCAGAAACCCATTTAAAATCTTGCTTCTTTTCCATATGGCATTATGAAAGGGAACACAGGATTACAAATTTAAGATTGTGACAAAAAAGAATGCTCTCTGTAACTATTTCCGTACTTTCAAAGCTTCTTAAAAGAGTTTGATTTATATTGTGCCAGGTCTGAATATCATGTTTATCATTGTATTAGGATTGTGATTTCTTTTTTTTTTAGTACATATTCTCTTGGCAACAAAAATCAATGTATATATGGTATGTTCTAATCCCTTGGCTTTTATCTTTTGAAATGTTTTGAAGTTTTATTTACTGCCTCCATAAAATGAGTCTTGAAGAATAAATCATCTCAATTTCATATCAACACTTTCAAATCATGTTTAGCACAATTTTAAATTCTAAGACTAGGAGCATGGCTTGGAAAATTGTTCGTCTACCTCCTGGTCTCATTATATATGCTGGGGACACCACATTTTATTGGATTTTTAAATACTGTAAGGGATGTAACTTTGCCCATTCTCATGAATATGACTCCAATAGACAGGCCAAATAATGTTTCCACTGAGATGCTTTGGAGTCCCTGCCAAGATCATGGCTCCCTTCAGGATACTTCTCCATCCATAGATTGCTGAATTATATATCCTGTGATCCTTACCCCCTTAACTATAATTGCAGTTTCTCCAGTTGAAAAATGTGTAACCAACCAAAGGCTGTCATTCATTAGCTGAGAAAAGGCCAGGAAAGGACCCAGTCTGAAAACACAATTCAACAAAATTGTGGAAGTTATCAGGTCCTCTTTGAGGATTAAAGTGTGTCTGACCTAAACCATAGCATTTTTAACCATTTCATATGTATATGAAAACTGGACAATGAATAAAGAAGACTGGAAAATAATTGATGCATTTGAATAATAGTGTTGTTGAAAATAATACTGAAAACAGACCAGAGGAACAGACAAATCTGTCTTAGAAAAAGTTGTTGTTGTTGTTAAGTGCCTTTGAGTCGGTTCTAACCCATAACAACCCTTTATAGGGCTTCCAACAAGCAGTTGGTGAGCTTGAACTGCCAACCTTGTAGCTCAAAAGCTTTGCAGTCTGGCACACTAACCCACAGCACCACACCAGGAAAAGTAGAGTCAGAATATTCCTTAGAAGTGAGGATGAGAAAACTTTGTCTCTCCTACTCTGAACATATTATCAGGAGGAATAAGTCCTTGGGAAAGTACATCGTGGTTAGTAAAGTGGAGGGTCAGCAAAACAGAGAAATACACTTACTGGAGTGTATTGACAGTCTGACTGCAACAGTGGGCTCAAACATAACAATTATTATAATGATGGTGCAGGACTAGGCAATGTTTTGTTCTGTTGTACATGAAACACTATGAGCTAAAACAGGCTCAACAGCACATAACAACAATAATCAGGCCCTCTCACTTCAATTCTTACTGTCTTAGTTACATAATCACTACCTGTCTTAGCTGTGAGTATCACAAGTTTGCAGGTTAAAGAATAGAGATTTATTTTCCCATACTTTTGGAGAATAAAAGTCCAAATCAGGATCTTGCCTGTATAGATTCCTTCATTGTAGACAGTTGTAGTCACCCCTTGGTTCCTTGGCTTGTAACCATTCTCATATGAGATTTATCTTCCATCCATGTGTGTGTATGTTTTATGTCTAATTTGTTGTTTCTATAATTCAGACATGAATAGATTCAGAATAGGATCAGCACTGGACTTCAAACTACATGGTTGGAAGTTTAAACCCACCAGCTTCTTCTCAGAAACCCTATGCAGGGTTGCTGTGAGTCAGAACCGACTCAATGCACATAGCAACAACAACCAAGTACTATTGAATTAACATAAAAAGTAAACCTTATTTCCAAATGGGGTTATAGCCACAGATATAGAGGTTAGGAATCCAATACATATTTTTGGGAACAGAATTTAATCCTTCACACCAAGTAGTAAGAAAAGAATGTGAGAGAGAAATGTAAGAAGGTAGAAGACATAATAACCAAGGGATAGAAACCTGAAGGCAGCACAATCCATAAGGCAGCTCCAGTGTTCAGGCAGACATTATGAAATATAAAAAAGAGAAGAGAAATGTATTAGCTGGTGACAAATTTAGAAGAAGAAATAGATAGGAGACTGAATCATAACTAGGGCAGAGTATCATTAGGGTTGCCCTGCATCACCAAAGTTGTAGTCAGATTGTTAGAGATACTGTTGCATTTTGCCTTGTTCACTGGTTCTTCATCATCTTAGCTGTGGAGTTGTTGAGACTGCTCCCATCCTCCTTACTTCCTCTTACAACACATCCTTGTTCTCTGAAGTGTAAAAATTGGTATTTTACTAGTTTTTGACAAATGATACTGAGACTCCATTATATAACTTATGTACTGTGAAATACAGCATTTATTTTGTGGCTGGATGTTCAGACAGATGCTCTAGAGATCATAACAATGAAAATCTACAATTATACTCTTAAGCAGCTCATTGGTTTAGAGGTAAGACCATAAAGTGTTCATGGAAATATTATAAAGTTAAAAGCAAGCACTCTGGAGTCAGACTGACTTATTTCATGCCCTTGCCTCAGTATCAATTAGCTGCATGACTGTGGGCCAGTCTGTTTTCCTAGTTTTGCTCATCTATAAAATGAAGCAATACTTTAAAACTTACCAAATGAAGTTTTGTAAGGATAATGAGTTAATATCTGACAGGTATTAAAACAGAGTTCACAATAACCATGAGGACTGCTTGACATTTCCCAGGGACTTCCCAGGTGTCTGAGATCCTCCTGGAAATGAAAGGATTTAGGTGGATTAGAGGCAACTCTTCATATGCTTGTTCTTCCTGGGATGATGGTCTTCACGCCAAACCAGGCAAAGTGGTTGAGTTACACCTAGATTCCAAGGTTACTATCCATAGAACAAACATCCATCCAGTGCTCCTGAGCTTTGGCACAAATGACCCCTCCTCTCATCATTCATTCACATGCCAGGGGAGGAATTTGGCTCCTCTGTCTCTCCACCCAACTCCTGTTTGCCAGACATCTGTTACACATGCTGCTGTTGTGTCTGCTTCATCTTTTCCCACGTGATTTTGTTCTCTCCCATTCTCTTACCTCCTCTTACTTTCTTACAGAAAAGAATCAGGGGCAATTTTCTTTACAACATATGTAACCACACAAAACATACATTGGCTCTTAAGTGTTCATGAGTTAATCAAGACCATCTGTGCTTGCATATCCAATATCCCCCAGTTCACCCCATCCCATAAATTTAATCCTTTCTATGTAACTTAACAGTGTCTTTGTGTAACAAAGCCCTTAACAATTTTTTAAACAAAAATGCGTTAATACATAGCAATTACTAAATGCAATACAGAAATATTTATTTCTTTTGCTAGATATGGATCCCAGAGTATGTGGATGCCTTGCAAAACTCTACGTGATGCAAACCATATAAGACACGTTTCATAAAAGTCACTCCTGTGAGGTGTCTAGCAGAATACCACATTCAATTCAACTGGAAGTGAATACTATAAATTATCTGCAAGTTAATTGCCCAGGGAAGGAAACCAAGAATACCCCATAATGTTTAATTTTCTCTTGACCCTTCCAGGGTTGACATCTGATAGCAATGAATGCTGTATTTCCCATACCACCTGATTTCCAATTGTTGACTTACACTTATCATCACTGAAAAATACTCAGGCATATGCTGGCAGAGAGGAGTCCAGGTGGAAAGTAACACCACCAGAGCATCTCGGAGTATGAAATATGGTAGCATAGATATAGTCATGTATAATGACTGAATAAAAAACTCTGTTGGACTTATAAAATATTTATGTGTTCATTAATTTTTTAGTTGATTTGGAAATATCACATTGGTAATTCTTTCAGTGGATTTTGAAACCTCACAAGTTCGCAATTTATTCCAATAAGTCTTAGAAATATCTTGATACTGCTGACTCATTCTACAAATACTGGTTGAACCCTTTGTTGTATGCAATAGACTTGAATAGATTTTGCAGGGAATATAGTAAGTCAGATATTAATTTTGGTCTCAAGGAGCTTACAATCTAGTAAGAAGAAATAAAACATAGCTACACATAATGTCTGTCTTCTGCCTATAACTGATTGGAATACCTAAAATGAGGCTAAAACATGCCCAGTGAAGGAGGCTTCCTGTGGAGCCTCTGCATTACATAAGACTATAGGTGGAATCCTGAACTCCATCCAGAATCTTCTGAGGTGGGAAATTTCCATTTGAAAGGACAAGCAGACCACCCTGGAGCAACTAGAAGAACAGAAGATACTTCTTTAAAGAAAGACCGACAGGAAAAATATAAAACAATAATGGCAGTCCAAATGATTACTACAAGAAGTTGCTCGCAAAAGAGACATCAAGGCAAGTGGTCGGGTCCCCTCAGAGCAAACCCCCCTCTAAGACTAAGACTCAATGGGAATACATGCTCTGATTGGTGACCACGTTCATCACCGATAAGGGGAAGTGAGGGAAAAACAGCAATGAAGCTGCAAGCTAAGCCCTACAACGTTCAATAGACTCCTGTGAACCCTGGTGGAGACCTGGTTGTCCAGCAGTGTGGCAAGACCTGGGGACTCTTGGGCTCAGAGTCAGTGACATAGCCACAGAGGACTAGAGTGGAGAGAGAAGTGCCCAACTTACAAGAAGAGAGGGTATATTCATAACAACACCCACATTTTCAGATAATACTCACTTGACCTGGCTTCAATGACAGGATGATCAGAGCTCAAGTAGAAGAAGAAAGAAGAGGGAAAAAAAGTAATCTGATACAATTTGATGAACTTGACCTACACCTATGAATGCAGTAGCTTAAAAGAAGGAACAAATTTTTACAGTGAGGATCATTCCCACCCACCCACTCACCCCCACCCCCAAATACACAGGGTAGACAGGGATGGGCAACTTGGACATTGGCTACCCAAAATGGGGGGAGGGGCTACAAAGGCAAGAAGTGACAAGCCTACAAGCTTTCAAGAGGGAGACTAGATCCAGAGGGCAGAGAGGAAGGTAGAATCTCCACTGAGTGATATCCAATCTGTCTTGGTAGGGCTGATGAAAGACGATGCGGATAGGTCTCTTGTGATACAGTAATGAATAATTGTTATCAGGACTGATTGTGAGGGTTGGAAATGTAAAAGTAGATGTTTTGTAGCAAAAGGAGGGGAGTGATTTGACTTTGAAGTCTAAGAGTGGAGGTCCCTGGGACCCTCAAGGGAGAAGAGCGGAGAGCGGGATCCTACCCAGAGAAGCAGTGACGCCAGAGATGGAAGCAGGGATGATGACGTGAAGAGATGGCGCTGCTGGGGACTTTAGACGCAGAGAGGGAGAGGTGCCGTGTGCTGACGACTGGGGAGCAGGCTTGCAGGGCATAACCTTGGTTAGCTGATGATGCATGGAGGGGATTGTAACCATGGAAATGAAACGATGTATGATAGGATGAATGTAAAGCTAATGTTCTCCCATGTAAACTATCACATAATTCACAATAAAACAACAACAAGAAAGCAAACATATCTACACACAGTAGTAAAAAGAGTTCGCATACATACACACAAAAAAATGTTCACTCACTAATCTTAGGAAACTGTGAATATGTTACTTTACATAGAAAAGGGGACTTTGAAGATAATATTAAAGTTAAGGATCTTGTGATGAGAAATTACTTTGAATTATGCAGGTGAACCCAATTTAGTCACAAATTCCTTAAAATCAAGAACCTTTTGCAGATAGTCATATAATGGTCAGAGAGAAGCAATGTTGCTGGCACTGAAGACAGAAGAGGGTCATGAACCAAGGAATACAGACAGCACCCTCCAGAAGCTGGATAAGGCAAAAGACTATCCAGCAAGGATCACAGCCCTGCTGGCCTTGTGATCATAGCTCAGTGAGACTCATATTCAACTTCTGACTTTAAGAAATGTAAACTAGTAAATCTGTGCTCTGTTAAGCCACTAAATTTATGGCCATTTCTTATAACAGTAGATAACTAATAAAATACATAATTTTAATGTTAGAAAGTGTCAAGTGTTATAAAGTGAATGAGATCTTAGAAGAAGTTTGGCATAACAAATTTGATTATTGCTACCTTCTTCTCATCCTTGTCTTACCTATCTCCAGATTATATTCCCCTTGGATTTGTAACAAATAAATAACATGTATGTCAAACAGCCTTGAAACATTCTCCTTATCATCCTGGAAGTTCCGTAGCACAAAACTAACGTGACCATGCAAATAAGGACAGTGATTTGTTCAAGATGGGAAGCTGGCAAAACTGTACAACCTTGAATTAATTGAACCGTGTCCACACGCAAGCGGAAGTTTCCAAAACCTTGGCTAATAAAGTCAAATGTAAATTTATGTGATCACAATGATAGACTCATGATAGATTGTTGTTATTATTAGGTGCCATCGACTCAGTACCGACTCACATTTATCCTATGCACAACAGAATGAAAGTGCCCAGTCATGTACCAGTCTTACAATCTTTGCTACCTCTGAGTAGCAAAGTGTGCTGCCACAATACTAATCCACCTCAATGGTGGTCTTTTTCTTTTTCTCTGACCTTCCGCTGTACCAAACATGATACCGTTCTCCTAGAACTCATCACTCCGATAATATGTCCAAAGTATGAGAGATGAAGTCTGGCCATCCTGACTTCCAAGAAGCATTCTGGCTGAACTTCCAACACAGATCTGTTCGTTCTTTTGGCAGTCCATGGTACTTCTAATATTCTCCTCCAACACCATAACTCAAATGCATCAATTCTTCTACAGTCTTCCTTATTCACTGTGCAACTTTCACATGTAGATGAGGCTATTGAAAATGCCATCATTTGGGTCAGGTGCACCATAGTCTTAAAACTGACATATTTTGCTCTTCAACACTTTTTTAAAGAGGTCTTGTGAAGCAGATTTGCCAGTGGAATACATCGTTTGATTTCTTGAATGCTGCTTCCATTAGTGTTGATGGTTGATCCAAGTAAAATAAAGTCATTGACAACTTTGATCGTTTCTCCATATATATGGATGTTGTTTATTGGTGCAGTGATGAGGATTTTTGTTTCCTTTACAGTGAGGTGCAACCCATACTGAAGGCTGTGATTTTTTATCTCCATCAGTGTGTATTTTAAATCCTCTTCACTTTCTGCAAGCAAGGTTGTATCATCTGCATATCACAGGTTGTTAATCAATCTTCCTCAAATCCTGATGGCACATTTTTTTCATATAATCCAGATACTTGCATTATTTTCTTAGCAAAAAGATTGAATAAGTATGGTGAGAGAATATAACCGTGGTATATACCTTTCCTAATTTTAAGCCGTTCAATGTTACCTTGTTCTTTTCAAATAGCTTTCTCTTGAACTATGTACAGGTTCCTCATGAGCACAATTAAGTGTTCTGACATACTCCTTCTCCACAATGTTGTTCTCAACTTGCCATGATCCACACAATCAAAAGCTTTTGCATAGTCAATAAATAACAGGTAAACATCTTTCTGTTATTCTCTGCTTTGTGCCAAGATCCATCTGACATCAGCAATGATATCCCTCATTCCATGTCTTTTTCTATTATCTGGCTTGAACCTCTGGATGTTCTCTGTCAATACACGATTGCAGCCATTTTTAAATTAACTTTAGCAGAATTTTATGTCCATAAGATATTAATGATATTGTCCACGTTTTTCAACATTACCATATTTGAAACGGACGCAAATTTGGATCTCTTCCAGGCAGTTGGCCAGGGAGTTGTCTACCAAATTTCTTGGCATAGATGCAACAAACTGTTGCATCAATTTGTTGAAATATTTCAATTTGTATTCCATCAATTCCCAGTGCCTTGCTCTTTGCCAGTGCCTTCAATGCACCTTGGGCTTCTTCCTTCAGTATCATTAGCTCTAGGTCATATGCTACCTCTTGAAATGGTTAAACAGCAATCATTTCTTTTTGGTATAGTGACTGTGTATATTCCTTCCATCTTCTTTTGATGATTTCTGCTTCATTCAATATTTTATCCACTTGTTGTTGTTGTTATTAAGTGCCATCAAGTTGGTTTTGACCCATAGTGACCCTGCATAGGATTTCCGAGGAGCAGGCATTGAGCTTGAACTGCTGACCTTATGGATCAAACTGACTTTTCAGTTCAGCACATTAACCCACAACACCACACCAAGACCATTTTCCCCATAGAATCCTTCTATATTGTAAATCAAGGCTTGATTTTTTTCTTCTGTTTCCTCTGCTTGAGAAATATTAAGCATGCTCTTCCCTTTTGGTTTTCTAACTCTGGGTCTTTGCACATTTGGTTATAGTATTTGACTTTGTCTTCTTGAGCTGACGTTTAAAATTTTCTGTTCAGCTCTTGTACCTCCTCACTTCTTCCATTTGCTTTATCACCTCTACACTGGAGAGCAAGTTTCAGAGTCACTTCTGACATCCATTTTGGTCTTTTCCTTCTTTCTTGTCTTCTTAATGACCTTTTGCTTTCTTCCTGTATGATGATCTTGATGTCATCCCACTGCTCTTCTGGTCTTTGGTCTTTTGTGTTTAGTGTATCAAATCTGTTCTTTGGATGATCTCTAAATTCATTTGAGATATTTTCAAGGTCATATTTTGGTTCTCATTGTCTTGTTTTAAATTTCTTCAGCTTCAGCCTGAACTTGCATATGAGCAATTGATGGTCTGCTCCATAGTCTGTCTGCCCCTGGCCATGTTTTGGTTGATGATATGGAGTTTTTCTACCATCTCTTTCCACAGATGTAGTCAATTTGATTTCTCTGTATTCCATCTGGCAAGGTCTATGTGTATAGTTGTCTTTTATGTTGTTTAAGAGAGATGTTTGCAATGAAGAAGTCATTAATCTGTGCAAAATTCTATAATGAAATCTCCAGCACCATTTGTATCACCAAGTCCATATTTTTCAACTACCGATCTTTCCTTTGATCCTAATCTGTGCATTCCAATCACCAGTAATTTGTCAACATATCTTGATTGCATATTTGATCAATTTCAGACTGAAGAAGTTGGTAGAATTCTTCAATTTCATAATTACTGGCTTTAGTGGTTGGGGTGAAATTTTGAATAAGAGTGGTTTATTAACTGGTCTTCCTTGTAGGTGTATGAATATTATCCTATCTCAGACAGCATTGTACTTCAAGACAGATCCTGATATGTTCTTTTTCATGATATATGTGGCACCATTCCTCTTCCCATTTGTCCTTTCCAACTTAGCAAACCATGTCAGATTCAAAATGGCCAATACCGGTGGTAGTGGTGGTGTTCTGTGGAGTCAGTTCCAATACACAGTGACGCTGTATAGCATTTCCGAGGCTGTAAATCTTTATGGGCGAAGAACCTCATCTTTCTCTCATCGAATGGCTGACCATTTTGAACTGCTGACCTTGAGGTTAGCAGCCAAAATCGTAACCACTATGCTACCTGAGGTCCTTAATACCAGTATATATATATATATATATATATATATATATATATATATATATATATATATATACCTCACTAAGGAGTTCTGGTAGCGTAGTGGTTACAAATCGGACTGTGAACTACAAGGTCAGCAGTTTGAAACTACCAGCTGTTCTGGGGGAGAAAGATGAGGCATTCTGATCCCATAAAGATTTATAGCCTTGGAAACCCTGTACAGGGTCGCTATGAGTCAGATCTGACTCCACGGAACATAACAACAACAATGCCTAGGGTATCAATGTTTATGCATTCCATTATTTTTGACCATCTCCAATTTTTCAAGATTCATACTTCCTACATTCCATGCTCTGATAATTAATGGGTGTTTACAGCTGTTTCTGTACATTTTTGAGTTGTTCCCTATCAGCAAATGAAAGTCTCAAAGGCTTTACTCCATTCACATCATCACAGTCAACTCTTCTTTGAGGATGTAGCTTTTACCCAGTCATATGTTGTGTTCCTTCCAACCTGAGGAACTTATCTTCCAGTATTATATCTGACAATATTCTGGTGCTCTTCATTTATATTCAGTACTCTGTATTCATTATTCTGGTGCTGACAATTTTCCATTGCTATTCATTAGGTTTCCTGTGAATATTCAGAAATAATCTGTGTCTCCTTCTTCCTAGTCTGTCTTCGTCTGGAATCTCAGCTGAAACTTTTCCACCGTGGGGTTACCCTGCTTCGATTTAATGTGCCTGTGACATAGCTACCAGAATCACAGCCACACACAAGCCAACACAGTATGACAAACTGACAGACAAGTGGAGTCATGATAGATAGTAGGTTTTCAAGTAAAGCGGTTAACATTGCACATAATTTATTTACCTTGTTTTCACTTTAACAGCTATTCTTATAGCATTCCTACAGTTTGATGTCTTCTTTAACAATATAAATAAATGATATGTAAATATTAACTGCTTTGCTGGTGTCTGCCTGTTTAGTCACAGTTAGTATATGCATGGATAGGGTGTCAGTAGTTTGAAAAGTTCCACAGGTGATTCAATATGTCCCAAATTTCACTAGATAAAATCAGTAAAATGTCTCTGATTCAATAGAGAAAATAAAATTTAAAAGAACAAAAATAAAAGTTGTGTGGGAATCAATTTTAAAAATGCATTATATTTGTGAATCCACATACATTTGCAAATGACCACACTTAATACTTTCAACAGTGTTGTGAGGGTTATATAGTTCTTGTTTTATTGACGAGGAAACTGAGGTCCCAGAGGTCCAATGACTTGTTACTAAGTTTCAGGAACCAGATTTGAACTTACAAGTAATCACTTTCAAATATTTTTGCCAAAACCATCTGGGAAAGCAATGCTATACTGAGGATCCTGGAAGTCCTGTGCTGTGAAAGTTGACAACAGTACTTCATGTCCAGCATTTACAATAATGCCTGAGGAGGCAGGGCCTCCAAAAATAACTGTGAAGGGAAAGAACTTACTTTGGTGAATGGCAGTCATCTCTAAACACTCCATTATCAGGCAGCCTTTGGCAGCAACACAAGACAGCACGCCTGTTGACAACTTCCTTAAGTTATTCTTCATGACACTTTTAAACCTCTGGTACATTTATGGAGCTTTTACAAATGTTGATACCCTGACCATACCCTATTGTCTTTGATGGGGTTCTCTAGAGGGGGAAAAACTCAATGAAATACATATATATATTGAGAGAGAGAGAGAGCGCGAGACAGAGAGTGTGTCCTTGTGTAGCACTGTGGGTCAATGCGCTGGACTGCAAGGTCAGTTTGAACCACAAGGTTGACAGTTCAAGCTCACCAGCCACTCCTTGGAAACTCTACACAGAGTTGTTATGGGTCAGAACTGACTTGATGGCACTTAAAAACAACAACAACTAATATTGTATATTTATATATATATATGTATATATATGTATATATATATATATATATCATTGATATTGCATGTGAATAAAGTTTTACTAAAGGTAATACAGAAATGGCTGCAATCATACATTGACAGAGAACTTTTAGAGGTACAAGCAGGTTTCAGAAGAGGATGTGGAATGAGGGATATCATTGCTGACATCAGATGGATATTGGCAGAGAGCAGACAATATCAGAAAGATGTTTATCTGTGCTTTATTGATTATACTAAGGCTTTTGATTGTGTGGATCATGACAAGCTATGAACAACATTACAAAGTATGTGTATGCCAGAACACTTTATTGTGCCATGAGAAACATATAAATAAACCAAGAAGCAGGTGTGTGAACCGAACAAGGGAACACTGAATGGTTTAAAATTAGGAAAGGTGTGCACAATGGTTGTACTCTTTCACCATACTTATTCAATCTGTATGCTGAACAAATAATTATTGAAGTTGGATTATATGAAGAAAAATGTGGCATCAGGATTGGTGGAAGACTCATTAACAACCTGCGACATTCAGATGATACAATCTTGCTAGCTGAACGTGAAAAGGACTTAAAGTGTTTACTGATGAAGAACAAAGATCTATGGATTGCACCTCAATGTAAAGAAAACAAAAATCCTCACCACTGGACAAATAAACAATGTCCATATAAATGGATAAAAGATTGAATTCGTCAAAGACTTCATTTTGCTCGGATTAACCATCAACACTCATGGAAGCAGCAGTGAAGAAATCAAATGACGTATTGCATTAAGCAAATCTGCTGCACAATGTCTGTTTAAAGTGTTGAAGAGCAATGATGTCATTTTGAGGACTGCTGTGTGTCTGACCCAAGCCATGGTATTTTCAATAACCTCGTATGCATGCAAAAGTTGAATAGTTAACAAGAAAGACCATAGAAGAATTGATGCATTTGAGGTATGGTATTGGAGGGGAATATTAAAAAATCATGGAATGCCTTAAGAACAACTAGATCTGTTTTGGAAGAAGTACAGCCAGAATGCTCCTTGGAAGCCAGGATGGCCAGATTTCATGTCTCATACTTCAGACATAGTGTCAGGAGGGACCAGTCACTGGAGATGGATATCATGATTGGTAGGGATAAGGGTCAGAGAAAAAGAGGAAGACCTCCAGCAAGATTAGCACAGAGGAGCATCAATGAGCTCAAAGGCAGCAACGATTGTGAGGTTGGCCCAGTACTTGGCAGTGTTTCATTCTGTTGTTCACAGGGTCGCTATGAGTCAGTACCAACTTGATGGCACTTAACAATAACATATATTGTTGCTGTTATGTGCCATTGAGTTAGTTCTGACTCATCATGACCCTGTATAAAGTTTCTGATGAGCGGCTGGTGAGTGTAAACCATAGACCTTGCAGATCAAACTGACTTTGATATTGAGTGTTTATCCTATGGCTATATATCTATATATCTATATATCTATATATCTATATCTATATCTATATATCCTGATGTGGTGCTGCAGGTTAATGTGCCAGACTGCAAAACCATTTGAAATACAAGGTTGGCAGTTCAAGTTCACCAGCTGCTCCTTGGAAACCCTATATAGGGTCGCTATGGGTCAGAATCAACTCGATAGCACTTTACAACAACAACAACCTGGTGTGGCGCTGTGGGTTAATGTGCCAGACTGTAAAGCCATTTGAACTGTAAGGTTGGCAGTTCAAGCTCACCAGCTGCTCCTTGGAAACCCTATACAGGGTCACTATAGGTCGGAATCGACTCAATGGCACTTAACAACAACAACAACATATACATATGTCACTATGACTCAGCTAGATAGATTGCATAAAGAATTTATATCAAGGAAATGTCTCACAACTGTAGAGATGGGAGAGTATCAAGTCCGGGTAAGATGAACCAAGATCAGCAGGTGTGCCTGGCATGAAGACAGTCAGGCAAACAACAGAGTCGGCTGTTGGCTCAAGTCCAAAGAACTGGAGGTTGGAGGACAACCCATATGAAAGATCCAGATCCAGCAGAAAAAGCAAGCTTTGCCTGAATGTCCATTATACTGGAAGCAGGCCATTGCCTCAAGTCCTTTCCATTGACTGATTGTTCATAGTCAATCATAATACAGTTCACTTTACTGTATTAGATTTAATCCTGGAGATAACCACATCTCATCTGCCAACCCACTGGGAATCGTTGCCTAATAAAGTTGACACAAAACCTTAACTATCACACCTATGCCTAATGTTGCAGAAACTAAATCAGAGTCTCTTTATTATTGTTAGTTGCCTCCATCTCATGGTGACTCCATGCACAACAGAATGAAATGTTGGCTGGTCTTGTGTTATCTTCATGATCATTGGTATGCTCAAGTCCATTAGTGTGATGATTGTATGTTTTGAGTGCCTCCCTACTTAGAGGGCTCTACTTCCAGCATCACTATAGTTTATATTCTGCCATTGGTTAATTTTCAGAATAAGTATTCCATGCCTTTCTTTCTAATCTTCACCTAATTTTCTTTGTGTGGTGCTGTAGGATAAGTGTTGGACTTCTAACCACAAACCCATCTGCTGCGCCTCAGAAAACCTATAGAGTTGATATGATTCAGAGAAGCAACTCAATGGCACTTAACAACAATTTCCTAATCTGTCTCAGTCTGGAATCTCTGTTGAAGCCTGCTCATCACAGGTGACCCTGCTTATAGCATCATATCAATACACAAACCACAAAGACAAGTGATGCTGGAATACCACAGAGCAGAGACTACTTAAATGATTTTGCTGTTTCTTTCTTTTTTACTAAATAAACAAAACGGTGGTGGTGGTGGTTATGTGCCATGGAGTCGGTCCTGACTCATAGAGACCCTGTATAGGGTTTCTGAGGCTGTAAATATTTATGAGAGCAGAAAGCCTCATCTTTCTCCCACAGAACCACTGATAGTTTCAAACTGCTGACTGTGAGATTAGCAGCTCGAATCAGCGTAGTGGTTACAAATCAGGCAAGGTCAGCAGTTTGAAACTACCAGCTGTTATGTGGGAGAAAGATGAGGCTTTCTGCTCCTGTAAACATTTACAGCCTCAGAAACCCTGTACAGGGTCGCTATGAGTCAGAACTGACTCCACAGCACATAATCACCACCACCACCAGAGCTCCTTAAGAAAAGAAAATATTAAGTAACAAAAAATGATCCTAGTCTCCTAATATAGTCTTGGCTTCCTCAGTAAAAGGTACACCTAGAAGAGTTTTACACATAGCCAACAATTAACCTCTGTTCAGGAAGAGAGAGTAATTGGAAAATTATTCGTATGTTGGAGCGATCTATATGCTTGTACATATAGCTGAAATATAAGGCTCATGAGAATATTTATACCATATCCCTCTTACCTCATTCTTTACTTTTACAACTTTATTGTATTTTAATCTCTAAAAGAAACCTAAAACAAAAAGCAATCATAATTTTGAAATAGAGCTGGAATTTGAATGGGGAACTCCGCAATAATTACACGTGCTTCTTGCTAACAGCATGCAGTTTATTTTCAGCAAAGAGGCACAGAAATCTGCGTGAGTTAAAAACAATGGTCACAGTTTATTGAACCCATCTGTTTTCTTAAAAAGGAGAAATTGTTACCTGATGTTGTGCAGGGTTCTTTTAAGTCCAGCTCAGGGGAATGGGCTAAACACACATATTCTTGAAAGAAATCCATAGGTTATTTGGATATTCACCAGGATTAAAGAACAATGTTCTGTAATCAAACCTCCAAAGCTCCATGTAGACCTACTAAGGCCAACCTTCAACTGATCTTTTGTAGAATAGGTTTGCTTTTTTCATCTACACATCTTCTGATGTCTCAATGAAGTTACTCTTCTGTGTGCTGCCAAATAAAGACAAAGTGATTGATGCAATCCATGAAGGGTAATGCTACAAAAAGGTTGCTACTAATCTTTAAAAAAAACCTTTAAAAATTGTAGTTAGAAAAGAATTTAAGGAATAACAAATTATATTGAAAGTCCTAATGGCAGAATTATCTTAAGAGAGAAAAACAACTATTCAAGTAGCCCTTTTGTAAGACAGTCCCAACAATGAGGTCAGTCAAACAAAGTGGCATTTTTCCTTGGAATTCACTGAGGTATTCAGGTCATAATTGGCTATTGCACTTGGGAAAATATGGGGGAAGAAACTTGGCTTTTGGAAAGGAGGGGAAAATTATCTCAGTGCTCCAGAAGTTCTCTTTCAAACTCCAGATTTGCAGTGGGAAATTTTAAGAGTTAGAATTTCCAGTAAAGCAGAGAATATAATAAAGCCACAGATTTCAAACAAAGGTGGAAGGTCAAGGGGATGGTTAAAAAAAGAAAGTAGAATTCTGGAATAAACAGTTTTGGATTGTTGGATGGTCAAATAATCTGAGTCATAGGAAAGAATGATGTCGTGTCTAAATGTTAAGTTGAGACGGGGGCAAATGTCTCTTGTGCTAAGAATTTTGATTACACATTGTTAGCAATACAATAAAATACAATGAAAAGCAAACAGTTTTATTTATCAAGTTTAACTTGATGATTCATTTTTAGTATTACAAGCCCTGTTTGGAGTATATCATGCTTACTCTTTGTATTGTTTCTTTGAAAAGTATGAAGATTAATAATATCTACAGTCCTTCAAATATTTCAAGAGTACCCCTTGTGTGCCTGGCCCAATGCCAAGTAGTATAAATAACACACAAAAAAAGCAAAATATAATGTTTATTCCCATGAAATGCAAATTCTAATTGTAGCAATAGAGCTATACACATGCAAATATTAATTAAAGTTGGGTTAATTAGAAATATAGAAGTGATCAAGAGCAAAGATGTCACTTTTAAGATTAATGTGTGCCTAGCCCAAGTCATGGTACTTCAATCATGGAGTCATGGTGTGGCATTGTGGGTTAATACACTGGACTACAAAATAAGTTTGAAATACAAGGTTGGTGGTTCAAGCTTACTATCCACTCTTCGGAAACCCTATACAGAATTGCTATGGGTTGGAACTGAATCAACAGCACTTAACAAGAACAAATATGCATGTGGAGTTCTGGTGTTGTGCAGTATAGACTGCCAACTGTAACGTTAGCAGCTCAAACCCTTAGAAACCCTATACACGTTCACTGTGAGTTGGAATAGACTCTGTGGCAATTAACAACAACAACAGTATGCATGTGAAAGTTGGGGAATGAATAATGAAGACCATAGGTAAATCAGTGCATTAGAACTACGGTGTTGGTGAAGAATATTGAAAGTACCATGGACTGCCAGAAGAACAAACAAATGTGTCTTTTAAGAAGAGCAGCCAGAATGCTCCTTAGAAGTGAACATGGTAGACACATCGCTCATTCTATGGGCATATTGTCAGGAGGGATCAGTCTTTGGAGAAGAATATCATGCTTGGTAAAGTGGAATGTTAGTAACAAAGAGAAAGACTTCAAATAAGATGAGCTGACAGTGGCAGTAACAATGGGCTCCAACATAACAACAATTCTGAGGATGGTAGAGAACTGAGCAGTGTTTCATTCTGTTGTGCATAAATTCACTGTGGCACTTAATAACAGTGACAACAAGGATGCCCCCACCTTGCTATGGAGTGTGACTCAAGTCATAACCCCTAATTTTCCTTGGGGGCATGGTCCGAGACCAATACATAGTATGCTTTGGCTAACTTCGTGCTCTTGTTCTGGATCCCACATCTGGCTCAATTCCATCCGACTTCTAGTTCACGGGACTGTGGCCTATCACCTGACATTATACAAGTCCCTACAGCCTTGTTCATCAACAGCCTGTCATCTAACTGAGAGTTTGGGTTCCTTAGCTCCTGAGACTACATGTGTGAGGAGAATCCTCCAGACTAATGGATTTGAGACTTAGCAATGGCCACAAATGTGTGAGCCATTTCATTGACACTAATGTGAAATGTTGCAGCATATTGCAGAATCATAGAACATGAGGGAGGAGAGGAGTGTTGATTGGTATAGGAGATTATGGAGTGGGATAACATGTTGAAAAGTGTCAGGGATTTGGGATTGGGGGGATATCTTTAACTTCCAGTTCATAAGGACCAACCTTGTGCTGATCCTTCTAAAAGAAATTATTCATGCAGATACGTTAAAACTGGTACATACTTCAGATAAACCTACTAGAAAAATGACTCCTGATATGTAAGGGTGAGTAAAAAATAATGCTATAAAATCATAGAAACATTTATTAAACAAAAAATATCAAAACGTGAAGTTATTGCTTCTCAACATTTTCTTCACCTAAATCTATACACTTTTTTTTTTTTTAAGTTTTTATTGTGAATTTAGTGAAAGTTTACAGGGCAGATAATCAGTTTTATATTCAACTAATCATATACTTTGTTTCATTACAATAATTATAATCCCTTCCATGCACTATCAGTTAATAGCATTTCTCTCTATTCATTTTAGCTCTTAAAAAAAAAAAAAAAAACACTCAGGCATATATAATAATTTACACCACCAAAGGGCACATTCTGCAAGTCGGCCTCCTGGAGGCCCTCTCCATAGTCCCTCTCTTCTCATGAATCTAGAGTCCTCAGCTGCTCCCTCTCTCCATGTTCTCATCTCTACCTCTATCACTGGCGTCGCTGCTTCTCTGGATAAGGTCCTGCATTCTGCTTGTGCTCTTCTCCCTTGATGGTCCCAGGGTCCTCTGTTTCTGGACTGTAAGATTAACTATAGTTCCCAGTTTTTGTTACAAAACTTCTACCTTTACAATTGGGTCACTCACAATTAGTCATGATATCAATTACTCATAATAATCTTATCCCCATCTCTTTTTACCAGACTCATCTAGACAAGAAGAAAACTATTCAGTGGAAATTTATCTTTCCACACACACTCTTAAACTAAACTCCCTCTCGAAAACATGTAAGGCAGTCTCTTTGTGCCTTTATCGGCCACTCATTTTAGGTAACCAATGTCTAAATTGCCTGTACCTACCTACCCTGTATACAGAGGTGATAGCATTGATACTTGTGAAGACTCTTTCCCTCTCTGTTAGTATATATAGGTCAAGTCTATGCACTTTTGAAAGTAGTATTTCCATCTTGAACTCTTCCTCAAGAATTCTGCACTTTTTGATTTATGCCATGTCAAAACGGCAATTTTGGCAACCTCAAGGTATTCAAAGTGTGCTCCTTTTCAACATTCTTTGAGGAACAAAAAGAAGGCTGAAGAAGCAAGACCAGGGCCATAAGGTAGATGGTTTAAGGTTTCTCAGTGAAATTCTCATAGTGTCGCCTTTGCTGCTGTTAAAGAATGAGTAGCTGCACTGTCATGATGGAGGCAGAGGGGATTCTCTGTAACTTTCTCTCACCAATAAAAATTTCTATTTTCTTAAAACGTCTCCATTATAAGTCCCCATTCTGTGTCCTTTGAGAAAAATCTATCAAGATCACTCCTTTGGGATACTAAAACAATCGGCACATCACTTTCTGAACTGACCTCTCTGACTCAGCAGATCCCCTCAGAAGCCACTGTTTAATAATAGGATTTTCTTGTTTTTAAGATACCCTAAGGAGACTAAAAGGAGCTCTGGTAGCATATGAATTGGGTTGCGAGCCACAAGGTTAGCAGTTCGAAACTACCAGTTGTTCCACAGGAGAAAGATGAGGCTTTCTGCTCCTGTAAAGATTTACAACCTCAGAAACTCTGTACAGGGTCGTTATGAGTCTGAACTGACTACATGGCACATAGCACTAGCAAGGAGACTAAGACAAGTATATTACTGAGAGAACTTGTCAGCCATCCACTGATTGCAGAAACATGTTTATATTTTGTTTGGAATAAACCTATGTGTTTATGAACTGAAAACCTAGTAGCAATATTTTTTTTACTTACCTTCATATTGCTAGTTGACAATTGCACCTAAACTTTTCATGCTTCCCCAAACCACTTCCATTTCTAGCCAATGACCACTGTTCTTCTCCTTGATGCAGATCCATTGGGACTACCCATTTAATTGACTATTGCATCTTCTTACTTGGTGAAAATTATGATAGGCAAGACACAGTTGACTACCAGACCCTGTATGTTTTCCAGTGCTATCTGATGAATCATTACAGGCAACACTAGCTTCAGGAAGTGGTCCTCAACTGGGTAACACATTAAATTCACCTGTGGAGATTTAAAATCTTGACAGTCAAGCCATTAAATCTGAGTATCTGGAATCTGGGCCTTGCACATGTACATTTTGTAAAGCTCCTGATGGGTGATTCCAAAGTGAAATTCCAGAGTGGAGAACCACAATTATTTGGGAGATTCAGATGGAATGATGACTGTTATATTCCAAGTTCCACAAAACGATCTGAGGGGTGCAGATCTTTACTGCAAGAGGTTTCACAACCCATCCCAGGGAGAATATGAGCCCTCCTAGAATAGTCCTCTTTAGGATCTCCCAAACAGCATGAGCTTCAGGCAAACTTATTTCTTCTCCTGACAGGTCAATAAATATTTTTTTAATCAAACATATGCATGACTCCCATAGTTAATATTTATTCTAAGAGCTTATATGGTTTATACCTAGGAGAAGCAGGGGTAATTTCCTAACTGCCACATATTTTCTTACAATTGAATCAACACTTTACATAATTATGATGAACTATATTAGTTTCTTCACTTCCTTTTATCTCTCCTATGTAGTGACTTCAACCATTCATCTACCATTTTATCATGCTGTGGTGGCTTGTGTGTTACTATGATGCTGGAAACCATGGCACCGGTATTTTAAATACTAGTAGGGTTCCCTATGGTGGACAGATTTCAGTGGATCTACCAGAGTAATAT
>NW_006408638.1:3488253-3489772 GCF_000296735.1 Chrysochloris asiatica
TGTGGGATATCAATGATATTGTCCAATGTTTTCTGCATTCTGTTGGGTCACCTCTCTTTGGAATGGGCACAAATACAGATCTCTTCCAATCAGTTGGACAGGTAGTTGTCTTCCAAATTTCTTGGCTTAGATATAAATGAGGAGATATAAATGAGGTCCTCCAGTGCCTCCTCACTTTGTGGAAAGATTTCAATTTGTATTCCATCAATTCTTGTTCCTTGCCAATGCCTTCAATGCACCTTGGACTTCTTTCAGTATCACTGGTTCTTGATCATATGCCACCTCTTGAAATGGTGGAACATCAACCATTTCCTTTAAGTTACAGTGACTCTGTGTATTCCTTCCATCTTCTTTTGATGCTTTCTGTATCATTCAATAATTTGCCCAATGAATCCTTCAATAGCACAATTCAAGGCTTGAATATGTTCTTTATTTCCCTCAGCTTGAGAAAGTCTCAGTGAGTTCTTCCCTTTTGGTTTCCTGGAGTTAGAAAATGAAAGGGGAAGATGCACCTTCGTCCTCAAAATGATATCTTTGCTCTTCAATACCTTAAAGAGATCTTGTGCAGCAGATTTGACAAATGCAATATGTCATTTGATTTCTTGCCTGCTGCTTCCATGAGTATTGATGGTTGACATGAGCAAAATGAAGTCTTTGACAACTTCAATCTTTTGTTTATTGATGCATTGGTAAGGATTTTTGTTTTCTTTACATTGTTTGTTGTTTATTGATGCATTGGTAAGGATTTTTGTTTTCTTTACATTGAGGTGAAACCCATACTGAAGGCTATGGTCTTTGATCTTCATCAATATTTTAAGTCCTCATCACTTTCAGAAATCAAGGTTGTATCATCTACATATCACATGTTGTTAATTAGTATCCTCCCAACCTTCATGCCACGTTCTTCTTCATGTAGTCCAGCTTCTCAGATTATATGCTCAACATATAGATTGAATAAGTATGATGAAATAACACACCCCTATTACACACCTTTTCTAATTTTAAAAAATTCAGTGTTCCCTTGTTCTGTTCAAACAACTGCCCCTTGTTCTATGTACCAATCTCATGAACACTATTAAGTGATCTGGAATATTCATTCTCCATAATGGTGTCCATAGTTAGTCATGACCTGTACATTTAAAAGTTTTGCATAGTCAACAGAGCACAGATAAACATCTTTTTGGTATTCTCTGCTTTCAGCCTACATCCATCTACATCAGCAATGATATCACTCATTCCACATCGTCTTCTGAAGTGGCTGGAATCTCTGGCAGTTCTCTGTCTATGTACGATAGCAATCATTTCTGTATTATCATTGGCAAAATTTTACTTGTATAGAATGTTAATGATTTTTTTTTTATGAATTCCACATTCTTTGGAATGGTCACAAATATGGATCTTCTCAAATCTGTTATCCAGGTAGTTGTCTTCCAAATTTCTTGGTATAGACGAATGAGTGCCTCCTGTGCTTCATCAGTTTGTTGAAAGATTTCAGTTAGTACTCCAACAATTCCCCGAG
>NW_006408638.1:3490302-3490813 GCF_000296735.1 Chrysochloris asiatica
CTGGTGAGGCGTATAACCATCTTTTCTGTTATGTAAAACATTTGCAATGAAGAAGTCATTATTCTTTCAAAATACTATCATGTGATCTACAGCATCGTTTCTGTCACCAAGGACATATTTTCCAACTACTGATCTTTGTTTTCAACCTTTGCATTCCAATCGCCAGTACTTATCAGTATATCTTGATTGCATATTTGATCAAATTCAGACTGAAGAAGTTGGTAGAATTCTTCAATTTCATCATCACTGGCTTCATTTGTGGCTGTGTTCATTTGAATAGTAGTGGTGTTAGCTGGTCTTCCTTGTTGGCGTATGGATATCTTCCTAACATAGACAGCATTATACTTCAAGACAGATCTTAATATATTCTTTTTGATGATGAACATAACCCATTCCTATTCAATTTGTCTTTCCTGTAATAGTAAGCCATGTGATTATCAGATTCAAAATAGCCAATATCAGTCCATTTCAGCTCATTGATGCTGAGGATATCAATGTTTGTGCATTCCAT
>NW_006408638.1:3494714-3495225 GCF_000296735.1 Chrysochloris asiatica
CTGGTGAGGCGTATAACCATCTTTTCTGTTATGTAAAACATTTGCAATGAAGAAGTCATTATTCTTTCAAAATACTATCATGTGATCTACAGCATTGTTTCTGTCACCAAGGACATATTTTCCAACTACTGATCTTTGTTTTCAACCTTTGCATTCCAATCGCCAGTACTTATCAGTATATCATGATTGCATATTTGATCAAATTCAGACTGAAGAAGTTGGTAGAATTCTTCAGTTTCATCATCACTGGCTTCATTTGTGGCTGTGTTCATTTGAATAGTAGTGGTGTTAGCTGGTCTTCCTTGTTGGCGTATGGATATCTTTCTAACATAGACAGCATTATACTTCAAGACAGATCTTAATATATTCTTTTTGATGATGAACATAACCCATTCCTATTCAATTTGTCTTTCCTATAATAGTAAGCCATGTGATTATCAGATTCAAAATAGCCAATATCAGTCCATTTCAGCTCATTGATGCTGAGGATATCAATGTTTGTGCATTCCAT
>NW_006408638.1:3498205-3504946 GCF_000296735.1 Chrysochloris asiatica
AAAGCAACTATTATAACTTTACATGATTAAATTTAGTGTGAGAGTGTCTAAATGTAATTTTAATTTTTACTATGATTATAGCAAATTATCAAGTGAATATATAGAAAATTATTAAAGAACTCCTTATAATGAGATCAAAATTGATCCATGCACAAAAGGAAAAAACAAGAACTGCAAGGCCTAGAGCATGAGGTTCCCCTCGGGGCTTTGCCATCCAAGGACACACTCATTGTCGTTTTGCTAAACAATGAGCTTTTCATGCTTAGGGTCTCTTGCCCATTCCGTTCCTTGATGGCATGGCTTCCGCCACCGTAGGTTGTTAATGAGTCTTCCTCCAATCCTGATTCTGTTTTTCTTCATATAAACCTGCTTATCAGATTATTTTCTCAGTATATAGATTGAATTAGTATGATGAAAGAATACAACCCTTGTGCACACCTCTACTAATTTAAAACCACTATTTGTTACCTTGCTGCCAGTTTGAACAACTACCTCTTGGTCTATGTACAAGTTCTTCATGTGAACAATTAAGTGTGCCAGAATACTCATACTTCACCATGTTGTCCAGAGCTTGTCATGATCTACACAGTCAAAAGTCTTTATATAGTCAATATAGCACAGGTAAACATCTTTCTGGTATTTTCTGCTTTTAGCCAAGAACCATCTGACATAAGCAATGATATCCTTTGTTCCATGTTCTCTTCTGAATCTGGTTTGAACATCTGGAAATTCTTTGTCAATGCATGTTTGCAGTCATTTTTGTGTTACCTTTAATAAAACTTTACTTGTATGGGATATCAATGATATTGTCCAATAATTTCTGCATTCCTTTGGGTCACCTTTCTTTGGAATGGGCACAAATATGGATCTCTTCCAATCAGTTGGCCAGGTAACTGTCTTCCAAATTTCTTGGCATAAATAAATGAGTATCTCTAGTGCCATTTCACTTGTTGGAAGATTTCCATTTGTATTCCATCAATTTCCAGTGCCTTGCTCTTTGCCAATGTCTTCAATACATCTTGGACTTCTTCTTTCAGAATCATTGGCTCTTCATCATATGCTACCACTTGAAACAGTTGAACATCAACCATTTCTTTTGGTACACTGGCTTTGTGTATTCCTTCCATCTTCTTTTGATGATTTCTGCATCATTCAATAATTTGCCCATATAATTTTCATGAGCCTTGATTTTTTTCTTCAGTTACCTCAGTTTGAGAAATACCTCAGTTTGGTTTTCTAACTGCAGGTCTTTGTACATTTCATTATAATATTTGACTTTGTCTTCTTGAGTTTACCTTTGAAATTTTCTGTTCACCTCTTGTACTTCCTCAATTCTTCCATTTGTAGTTATATCTCTACACTGGTGAACAAGTTTCAGAGTTTCTTCTGACATCCATTTTAGTCTTTTCCTTCTTTCCTGTCTTCTTAATAACTTCTTGCTTTCTTCCTGTATGATGTTCTTGATGTCATCCCACAACTCTACTACTACTGGTCTTCAGTATTTAATGTGTAATGCATCAAATCTGTTCTTTGGATGATTTCAGGTGGGAAATAGTCAAAGTCACATTTTGGCTCTCATGAAATTGTTTTCATTTTCGTTAGCTTCAACCTTAATTTGCATATGAGCAATTGATGGTCTGTTCCACAGTCTGCACCTGGCCTTGTTTTGACTGATGATGTGGAGCTTTTCAACCACCTCTTTACACAGATGTAGTCAATTAGATTTCTCTGCATTTCATCTGGTGAGGTCCATGTGTATGTTTTTTTAAAAAAATACACATGTTGTTTAAAAAAAGTATTTGCAATGAATAAATTGGCATGTTATTTTAAAAAGTATTTGCAATGAACAAAGGCCTTGCAAGTTCTGTCATGTGATCTCCAGCATGGTTTCTATCACCAAGGCCATATTTTCCAACCATTGAGGCTTCCTCTTTGTTTCCAACCTTTGCATTTGAATGAACAGTAATCATCAATACATCTTGATTGCATATTTGATCAATTTCAGGCTGAAGAAGTTGGTACAATTCTTCAATTTTATTATCACAGGCTTTAGTTTTGGGTGTGTAAAATTGGATAATAATGGTATTAACTGGTAGGTTTTATCCTATCACAGACATTGTTGTACTTATACTTTGTCCTTGTTTTCCCACATTATTTCTGACACAGGCTAAACCCTAGTCTTGTCTGGTTAACAGGAATACTAAGGCCTAATGGGAGTGTAGCAGCCAACTCAGAGTAAGAGTGTGATGAGCAAACAACCATTAACTACAGTGCAGAGCATGATGGTCTCCTACCCAACAAGGTCTTCTTATCAGGTGCACCAGCAGTCATACCAACAGCCAATTATGCTCCCTAACCAGGCAGGTCAAGAGTCACTCCCAACCACCAGAATACCTACTTACTGTGTCACACTGCTGACCCCTCAGAACAATTTGTGGCATATTGGCCCACACTGCTCCTCTAGTACAGTACCCATCATGTCAGCTAGCTGCAAGACAAACTGTGCAAGTATGAGTAACACCGTATGGCAGGCCTCTATATTTGACAATATTCTGGTGCTCTTCATCATGTTTCAATAGCCAGTGTTCTGGTGCTATTTGATGGTGCTCCACTGCTATTCATAGTGTTTTCAGGGACTAAATATTCCGAATTAGTCTGTCTTTCCTTTTTCCTATTCTATCTTCATCTGGAAGTTCACCTGAAATGTGTTCACCATGGGTGACCCTGCTGGCCTTTAGAATACCTTTGGCATAGTTTTCAGAGTCACAGCAACACACAAGCCACCACAGTGCAACAAACTGAGGGACAAGTGGTGATTTCAACATGTAAGGACCCTATATAGCGTTTCTGAGATTATAAACCATTAAGGGAGCAGACAGCCTCATCTTTCTCCCACAGAATTTCTGGTAAGTTTGAACCTTGTGGTTAGCAATACAATATCTAACACACAGCTTCTTAGAGTTCCGTAGTGTGTAATCACATACTCCAGTGATAAGCATCAAATTTGACTCAACACCCTTTACCACAAGCAGTACTATTCCCTATGGACTTCTGTGAGAGATTTTCTGGAAAAAAAAAAAAATGGGGGTGAGGGGGCAGAACATATGTTGAACCTATACTTTTAACAAAGTTCAGCTCAAAGTATAATGGTGTGAGTCAGATAGATTTACATAGTCCTACTGAAATGAACCTTTTGATCATCTGTATGTGAGAATGAACCTTTGGGTCATCTGTATGTAGCTACAAGGGAACTTAATTTTGCAGATACTTGTTGTCTATTTTGTCACTAACAACAACAACATTGCCTAGTTTAGAAGGCTTTTGAGCCCACTTCTTTACATTGTCTGAAAGATGGAATCCCTTACTTCAGTAAGCTACTTATTAACTCACGCTATATACAGGCACTCACTCATTCTTATTTAAGCAGCTTTTTTAAAAATAAAATTTATCTGGCATCCAGACCCATCTTTGGGGCCAGAACTTTAGCCAAAGACTAATGGTTCTGAGAGGATAATGTTATTCACACTAGATTTCTTTCTGAGTAGCTGTTCAATCTCTTTCCTAATTCATCAGTGAGAATGATGAGCTGGAACAAAAGCAACCATGACAGGAATTGTCCTGATGTATTATTTTTCCTATATCTAGAGAGAATCTGGTGGGCTCTTGAACTTGCCCCTTAAGCAAAGTAGCTGGAAAGTACTTGACTCATGGCAACTTACCCAGTAGTCTGATAAATGGTACTTAGCTACCTTAGTTCTGGTTTGTGGGAAATAGCTGAATTTTCTATGGTTATTTTGTACACTGTTACAAAAGAGAAATCTTTTCTTTTATATGTGTGGGCTTGCTCGACAGGAAGAATTGTGAAGAAAAAAGTATATGGTAACAACAAATCTGCTTGATTCCTGGGATTTTGAGTATGACAAGCAGTTCTTTTCTCTACACATTATCAATTTAATGGTGTTTAGAAGTAACTTCCAGGCTTTCTTTTAAGTCTATTAGAAAATATTGATGTGTGACTTACTGTTGATATGACACATGGAACAAATTTTAACAAAAAGACTATTCACTCCCTACATTATATGTGGGTTATTTTTCATGTTAAATGAAAAATACTTTTGCTCTTTATTTTACTTTGTAAATCTCAAAGTTCATAATGAGGAATTTATTAAAATTAAGGGGAACTTCAGCATTTTGTTTGTTTTTATAACTATCTTTATGATTAATTGTTGTTGTTAAAATGCTGTCACGTTGGTACCAACTCAGAGCGACTCTGTATAAGATTTCTGAGGCTGCAATTCTTTGCCAGTACTGAAATCTTCATCTTTCTTCCACTTATATTTATTAGAATGATGTAAATAGCAACAATTTGAGGGCCTTATAATGTTACTATTTGTTAGATATTTACTCCACTTCAGGCACTGAATCATGTTTTGCATTCATTCGCATATTTAGCAAATGTTTATTAAGTACTTAATATTGACAGGTACTCTACTAAATGCTGTAGCTATAATGGCAAGAAAGACTCAAAAAGTCCCTAACTTTATGGAGTTTACTTAAGTTAGAAAGATAGATCTTAAACAGATAACAGACAGATAATCACAAGAATATATTTTGAAATATATAAATATCTATAATAAAGAAATCAAAGCATGAAGTGGAGCTGAACTAAAGACATAAAGGCAGAACAAATAATGTTTAAGCTGAGACCTGATAAATAAGCTGGATTTATACAGAAGAGTCCTGGTGTGGTGCTGCAGGTTAATGTACTAGGTTTCAAAGTTGGTTTAAATCACAAGATTGACAGTTCAAGCTCACCAGCCACTCCTCAGAAACCCTATACAGGGCTTCTATGAGTTGGAACCAACTCAACAGCATTTAACAACAACTAAAACAACATACAGAAGAAGAGAGGAGAGATTTACAGGCCATGAGGATAGCTTTACAGTAGATTTCAAGCCAAAAGAAATATTATAGTCTGTGTAAGGAACTGTAATGAGTCTTGGTTTTCTTGACTTTATGTGTGCAGTAATAGGAGGTTGTAAGCCATGGCTATAATATGACAGACTTTGCAAAGTGTGGTTAGGACTTTAGAATGTGCCCTAAGACCACATAATATGGGTAGGATCACCACTACCACCTTCACTTGACAGGTAAGAAAACTGGCTTTTAGAGGTTAAATAACATGTTCATATTTATTTAGTAAGTAATTGGTTAAGTCAAGTTTTTTAAACAAGTGTAACCTGTCTCAAACCCTATACTAGGTCGCTATGAGTTGGAACCTACTTGACAACACTTAATATAAACAACAACCTGGCTCAAAATACATGACTTTTACTCTGTAATATAGGATCTCTCTTCTAATCCACATGAAATACAGCCAATAGATGTTGTTGTCTTGGCTAAGTGCTATATTCAGAGAAATGTTGATCCAACATTCAAATATGATTTTTAAAAATTAAATCTTTAATACAGTCTCTCAAAATTCTGAGGTTTGGTTGTTGTTATTAAGTGTTGTCAAGTCCGTTCCAACCCTGTACAGGGTTTCCAAGGAGTGGCTGGCGAGCTTGAACTACAGACCTTGTGGTCAAACTGACATTTCAGTCCAGCACATTAATCTACAGTGCCATACCAGGATTCCATCTTATGAAGTGGTAGGGGTTTCTAACTATATTTCAAAGTAATGTTTTAAACCCCTTTTCAAACTTTTTTGGTCTCAGTAACCCCTATGCTATTCTTTGTTGTTTTCCTCTTTGTGTCCTCCAAGCCTCATCCAGTTAGGCAAACATACATCTTTATTTCCTCACCTTTACTGTAACCTTCATTTTCTTTCTCCTTGTAGCTATGTCCTTTAAGCTATCTTCTATAACTTCTATAACACCTCTCTCATTTATCCAATCAGAAAAACGCATATTAAATTAGATAGGATTTTTCATAAAAATTCCCTGTGGTGGAACATAAGCTTCAAAATAATTCATTGAGAAGTCAGCTGAGAATTCAGACATAATAGAGACCTTATATATTTATGAATTAGGTACATGCACAGGATGTTATTGAGAACCTGGTAACTTGAAAACAGGGTTGCCTCTCTGGGAAAAATAGGCTCATCAATTATAAATATCTTAAGATGTGAGTTGTGTGGAGTATTGAGTCAACATTTGAGATATATGCAGAAAAATGGAGGATATTTCCTTAATAGTACAGTCCATGAGAGGTGGCAAACCATGTAATTGTCAGCTAAGTAGATAAAGATTTCCTCTGCTATGTCTCAACAAGAAAATACCATCTGTCAAATTTATCAAAGTTGACTATCTGAAGAAGAATTCCTTATGCCATCATTTATTGTCCAACAAACAGCAAATCTATGAAAGCAGGTAAAAGACGCTATTTAAGAAGACATAATTGCTTATAGAAAATGATGGCATCAAATTACCAGAATAGAGGAGATAGAACAAATGAAAGAAACAGAAGAAAACCTTGATCAAAATTGGAGTTGTTGTTTGTTGTTAAGTGCTGTGGAGTTGATTCCAACTCATAGCAACACTGTATAGAATTTCTGAGGAGTGACTGGTGAGTTTGAATTGACAACTTTATGGTTCAAACCAACCTTGCAGCCCAGTGCTTATCCTACAGTGCCACACGAATACTTGTTGTTGTAAATGTCGTCGAGTTGGGTCTGATTCATAGTGACCCTGTATAGGGTTTCTGAGGAGTGGCTGGTGAGCTTGAACTTCAAATCTTATT
>NW_006408638.1:3507976-3509979 GCF_000296735.1 Chrysochloris asiatica
TTGTCCCTAATTTTTCATTAATGATATTTATAGTTCTAGGTTTTACATTTAGGTCTTTAATCCACATTTTTTTTGTTTTGGTATATGGTGTGAGATATGAATCTATTTCATTCTTTTGCAAATGGATTTCCTGTTTTGCCAGCACCATTTGTTGAAGAGGCTGTCTCTTCCCCCATTTAGTGTATTTTGGACTTTTGTCAAAGTTCAGCTGACTTTATGTGGATGGATTTACTTCTGGGTTCTCAATTCTGTTCCATTGAACTATGAATCTTTTATTGTACCAATGTCAGGCTGTTTTGACCACCGTGTAGTAAATTTTGAGTTCATAGAGTAAAAGGCTTCCAACTTTGTTCTTCTTCTTAAGCAGTGCTTTGCTTTTAGCACTTTCCTTTCCCTATAATGTTAGTGATAATATTTTACAACTCTTTAAAGAATGATGTTTAAATTTGTTTTCAGATTGTGTTATATCTGCAGATTGCTTTGGGTAATGTCAACATTTTCCTATACATGTAAGTCTCTTTTGATTTCTTGTAGTAGTGTTTTGTAGTTTTATTTGTATAGGGCTTTTGTTTCTCTAGTTAGATTTATTCCTAAGTACTTCATCTTAGGTTTTCTATTGTAAATTGTTTCCCTATTTTTTAAAAAAGAAAATCTTTTATTGTCAATTGAGAGATACTTTACATGGGAAGACATCAATTTTTACACTCATCCTATCATATTTTGTTTCATTGCAATAATTACAATTCCCTCCATGCATCATCATATATTTGCTTATATTCACTCTGGTTTTGTTGTGGTGGTTGTTGGTTTTGATGTACACAGAAACACTCAAGAATATATAATCATTTAAACAATGAAAGGGCACATTCTGCAAGCCTGCCTCCTGACCACCAGCACACAGCCTTTCTCTCTCCATGAGACTTGAGTCCTCAGCTGCTCTATCTTTCCATGCCATCACCTCTGTCTCCATCTCTGATGTTGCTGCTTCTCTGATTAGGGTTCCACATTCCACTCACTCATGCTCTTCTCCCTTGATGGTCTGAGGGTCCTCTGTTCCTGGAATGTAAGGTTAACTACTGCCACCCTTTATGTTACAGAACTCCTACCTTTACAGTTGTGACCATTGCAATTAGTCTTGATACCAATTACTCACTACTGAATCAAAAGAATCCTATCCTCATCTCCCTTCACCCGACCCATCTAGACAAGATGAAAACAATTCAATGGGGTTTTACCTATCCCCACACACTCTGGAACTAAAATCCCTCTTGAAAACTTTTAATCCAGCCAATTTGTGCCGTTATAGCCTCTTCCCTCCATTTTAGATAGCCAATGTCTAAGTTGCCCATTCCTATCAATCAATCCTGTATACTGAGGTGGTAGATTTGATCCTCGATGTGAAGACTCCTTCCTCTCAGTTGGTATTTTGAGCTACTACATCTATAAGTATATGTCAAGTTCATCAAAATGTAGCAATTTACACTTGCTTCTTTTGTCAAATTTCTTTATCTTCCTCTAGTCAAGCTCTGGTCATCAAAACATTGAAGCTAGGTCAAATGGGTACAATCTGCATGTTTAGGCATTCTTGTGCATCTCCCCCACTTCATATCAACTGGATGCTTCACTCTTAGCTCTAGCCCTCTGTGGTTAGGTCAGTGTCCATTGGCTTAGGAATTTCCAAGTCTCCCCAAACTTCAGATCAACCAGCCCTTCCTCTTCTGTCTCTTACCTCAAGGTCAACAGGAGTCTGTGGAACATGGTCAAACTCAGTCCGTATTTTCATTAGTAACTCTTCCCCTATTCCACTCAAATGCAGACCAAAGTGGTTGTCACTTAGTTTACATGTCTGTTCCTGTGTTCCTTTGTGTTTCAGTCTTGGAGCAGGGTTTGTCCTGAAGGTACATGATTGCTTGTCTGGATGGCTCCTCAGAAAACACCTTGCTTGTTCTTATAATAGCCAAACAGACTGTCATTTTTGTTTTATAATTTATTTTTTCCTGCTG
>NW_006408638.1:3510734-3512193 GCF_000296735.1 Chrysochloris asiatica
GTAGTATAATATTCAATTGTGTGTATGTACCAAAGTTTGTTAATTCATTTACTTTCAGAGCTACTTTTATTAGTGTATAGGAATAGATGTTGGATTTTGTCAAAAGTCTCTTCTGTATCAATTAATATGATAATGTGATTTTTCCCCTTTGTTTTATTTATATGGTTGAATAGCTTTTTTGTTTTTCTAATATTGAACCATCCTTGCATCTCTGGAATGAATCCCATTTTATTGTGATGGGAATTTTTTTACATGTTGTTGAATTCATTGCCTATGATTTTGTTGAGAATTTTTGCATCTATATTTATAAGGGATATTGGTCTATACATTTATTTTTTTAGTGATGTCTTTCTCTGGTTTTGGTACAAGAGTTATTATTTTTTGCTTCGTAAAATGTATTTTTTTCAAAAAAAGGATGCTCCATCATTTTTATTTTTATGTTGAGCAAAATGTGTGCAAACTTTTTATCTGAATATTTGGTAGAATTTACCAGTAAAGCCATCTGGACCTTGACTTTTTTTCATTGAGAGTTTTAAAATTATCTGATGAATTTATTCTTTCATAGATAAAGTGACTGGAAGAAACAGTGAAGTAAAAGAGCTGATTAGAAATGTTCAAAGGATGGCTTGTGAGGATGAGGTTAAGTATTGTATTAAGAAATGTTCACAAGGGTAGCTTATGAGGATGTTGTTGTTGTTATGTGCTGTGGAGTCAGTTCTGACTCATAGCAACCATGTACAGGGTTTCAGAGGCTGTAAATCTTTACGGGAGCAGAAAGCCTCATTTTTCTCTCATGGAACATCTAGTAGTTTCAAACTGCTGACCCTGAGGTTAGCAGTTCGATTCATAACCACTATGCTACCAGAGATCCTTTTGGGAGGATGAAGTTACTGTATAATTGAGTAGGATAATGAATGTGCAAAAGACCTGGAATTAGAAAACCAAACGAGAACTTGCTCATCATTACTCAAGCCAAAAGAACTAAAGAAGAAAACCAGGTCTCAGGTTACAATATTGAAGGATCCTATACTCAGATTTTGAATGATACTGGAAACACACACACAAAACAATGAAAGTAATATGCAGACTCATTCTATCAAAAATAATTGGTCAATGTTTAATCATTTTCAAGAGAAGAATTGGCAAAAATAAAGGCTCCAGGTACTGATGGAATACAAACTGAAATCTTTTAATAAATTGATACAACAATGGACATGATCACTCATTTATCTGAAGAAATATGGAAGACAACTATCTGGTTTAGTGATCATAAGATAGTCATATTTATGCCCATTCAAAAGAAAGTCACCCCAAAGAATGTTCATACTCTTTTGGATTACCTTTCTTTGGAATAATATCACATTCAAGTAAAATTTTGTTGAATATACTTCAAAATAATTGCAGTAGTACATGTATAGGGAGTTGCTAGAAGTTCAAGCTGGATTCAGAAGAGGACATG
>NW_006408638.1:3540335-3540779 GCF_000296735.1 Chrysochloris asiatica
GACCTCCTCATTTCTTCCATTTGCTTTAGCATCTCTGCAGTGGAGAGCAAGTTTCAGTGTCTCTTCTGATATCCTCCTTTCTTGTCTTCTTTATGACTTTCTGCTTTCTTCATGTATGATGTTCTTGATGTCATCCCACGACTCTTTTGGTCTTTGATCTTTAGTGTATCAAATCTGTTCTTCACAACTGGACAACACTAAACAACAAGATTATTTTACAAGAATTTCAATAGGAAATTTTTATCAAACCTACAGTCCTAACCTTGCTTCTTCAGATTTCTTTTTGTTCCCCAAACTTAAACACATTTTAAAAATAAAATGATTTGAGTCCAAAAATAAATAAATAAATAAATAAAATGGGGAGGCTATAAAGGCATGAAGTGACTGGCTTATACATTTTCAAGAGGGAGTTTAGTTTCAGAGTGTGTGGGAAAAGGTTTCACT
>NW_006408638.1:3542234-3544006 GCF_000296735.1 Chrysochloris asiatica
CTTCCAATTTTCCCAGATTCATACTTCATGCATTCCAAGTTCTGATTTTCAATGGATGTTTACAGCTGTTTCTTTTAATTTTGAGTTGTGCCCCATCAGCTAATGAAGGTCCCACGGGCTTTTCTCCCACAGGCTTTACTCCATTTGTGTCAACTCTACTTTGAGGAGGCAGATCTTCCCCAGTCACATTTTGAGTGCCTCCCAACCTGAGGGGCTCATTTTCTGACAATATATCTGACAGTGTTTTTCTGCTATTCGTAAGGTTTTCAGTGACTAAATATTTGGAAGTATTTTGTCACTCCTGCTTCCTACTCTGTCTTGGTCTGGAAGCTCATCTGAACCCTGCCCACCATGGGTGACCCTGCTGGTATTTAAAATATCAGTGGCATAGCTTCTAGAATCACAGCAACTCACAAGCCACCACAGTACAACAAATTGACAGATGAGTGGTGGACATTCCATTGGGTCACCTCTATTTAGAACAGAAATTTTCAAAGGGCAGCACAAGAAGACAAAGTCAAATATTTTATTGAAGTGTGCAAAGATCTGTAGTTAGAAAAGCAAAAAGAAAGAACATACTCATCATTTCTCCAACTGCAGGAACTGAAGAAAAACTTCATTCATCAACTTGAAATATTGAAAGATCCTATGGTCAAATAGTGAATGATTCAGAAAGTGTCAAATAAGATGGAAGGCATATACAGAGTCACTGTACCAAAAAGAAATTATTAATGTTCATTCATTCAAAAGATAGTATATGATCAAAAGACAATGATAATTAAGGAGAAGTCCAAAGTGCACTGAAAATATTGACAAAGAACAAGTTTCTGGGAAATGATGGAATACAAATTGAAATATTTCAACAAACTGATATAGCACTAGAAGCACTTACTAATCTATGCCAAGAAGTTCGGAAGACAACTAACTGTCTGGCCAACTGTTTGGAAGAGATCCATGTTTGTGTCCATTCTAAAGAAAGGTAACCCAACATAATAGGGAAGTCATTGGGCAATACCTTTAATATCATATGTGAAAAAAATTGTTTCTAAAGAAAATTAAGATTTACATTTGGCAAATCTGCTACACAAGACCTATTGGAAATGTCCATGAGCAATATTAGTTTGAGGACCAAAGTGTGCCTGATCCGTGCCATATGATATTTTAAATAGCCTCATACGCATGCAAAAGTTAGACAGTGAATAATGAAGAGCATTGAAGAATTGGAACATTTGAGTTATGATGTTGGAGAAGAATATAAAGAGTACCATGGTCTGCTTGAAGAACAAACACATCAATGTTCGGTGTAGCACAACAAGATTGCTCTGTGGAAGCCACGATGGCAAGGCTTCATCTCTCATGCTTTGGACATTGTTTAGAGTTTCTGGAAAAGGATAAGATGCTAGATAAAGTGGAAGATCAGTGAAAAAGAGCATGACTCCCAATGAGATGCATTGGCACATTGGCAGCAGCAATGGGCTCAAGCTTGACAATGACTGTGGAGATGGCACAGTACCGGGCAGTATTTCCTTCTGTTGTGCATAATGTTGCTATGAGTTAGAATCAACTAAATGACAATTAACAACAATAACAATTCAAAAACAGCTGCAACAGTTCATGGACAGGAACTGTCAGATGATTCAGATGAAGATGTGGAATGAGGAATATCATTGCTGGTATTAGATGGCTCTTCTTTGAAAGCAGGAAATACTACAAAGATGTTTACCTGTGCTTTGTTAACTATGCAAAGGCTTTTAGCTGTGTGAATCATGGCA
>NW_006408638.1:3545776-3546453 GCF_000296735.1 Chrysochloris asiatica
AAACCACATCATAGAAATTGAGGTACTATAGATAACACTGCAAGTACCTGACATAACTGTCCATACCAGGTCTACCTGGCTCCAAACATGTATTTTCATGCTATCCTATGGCATCTACCTTTGACCCTTTGCCACCAACATGTCTATACAAAAGATATTCCATATGAACATGCACATATCTTGTTTTTTCCATGTCCCAATCTAGAGAACAAAGTAACTATTATTAACAACTTAGCATAATAGCTTCATTTAATAGTGCAAAATATCAAAACTAAGTAGTAATGGTAATAAAGGAAAAAGAAAGAATCAGGAGTTACATTTCATAATACAGTTATTCGCCACCTGGAAAAAAAATTAGATATGTGAAAAATGCATTTGACTCATGCATTGGCCACCCAAGAGATCAAGAATAAAGAGACACAAGGAATTTCTGGCACAACAGAAGACTCCAGACATTTGACTCTTTGATATTTGTTATATGTGTTTTTTTTCACACCTTCCCTGTTTATGTTACTATGGAAACAGTACGTCTGTGGCAGACTAAAGAAATTATCTATTTCATAGAATACTGTGTTCGAATAGTATGTAGTACTGGCTATTAAGAACCACAGTAGCCTGCCAAAAAATGAAACTAAAAATCTTAGGGCATGTAATGGGAGTAAACTAGAAAAATTCTA
>NW_006408638.1:3546743-3566944 GCF_000296735.1 Chrysochloris asiatica
CCCCTACTTACCTATCTGGAATCCTGGTGTGGAGCTATAGGATAAGCGCTGCACCACAAGGTTAGTTTGAATAGCAAGATTGGTGGTTCAAACTCACCAGCCACTCTGTTCTAAGAGTCAGAACAGACACAACGGCACTTAATAACAACAACTTATACCTGTAGATAAGTTAAAAATTGGGCCTCAAGGGTGAGTTCCTTTTCAGAACCATAGGATGGCCGAGGGTCACAATCGCAGGTTCCTCCAGTCTTTTTCTGACCAATAAGCCTATTCTATTTTTTATAATTTTTTGTTTTATTCAACATTTTCTCCCACTTTATCTGGGACCTTCTAAGGTGATACATTTCAGAACAGTTTGTAGTGGTAGCCCAGAACCATTTAGTTCTTCTGGTTGGAGTCCTGGTGTGGTGGTGTAGGATAAGTACTGGACCACAATTTGGACCAAAAAGTAGGTGATTCAAACCAGGTAGCCGCTCCTCAGAAACCCTCTACAAAGTTGCTCTGAGTCAGAACCAACTGTACGGCACTTAACAGCAATAACATATACATGTCAACAGCTTAGCTGAAAATTGAGCTACTAGGGTGAGTTCCTTTCCATATATATATAGAAGGGTGGTTGAAGGTCATAGATTCTTTCTGACCAGTAAGCTAGTCTTTTATTATTAATTTTTAGTTTTGTTCCGCATTTTTCACACTCACTCCAGGACCTTATAATGTGATCCCAGTTGATAGTGGTAGCTGGGCACCATCTAGTTCTTTTGGTCCCAGAGTCATGGAGACAGGTTCACATGTTCGATTAGTCCATTGAACTAATTGATTTAATCATCTTCAATTCTCATAGTGTTTCTTCCACTTACAGAAAGACCAAAGTTGCACCTCAGATGGTAACTCATGAGCTTTTAAGATACCAGATGCTACTCCACAAAGTAAACTGTAGACATCATTTTTGTGGACTATGTTATACCTATTGACCATGATGTGCCCTGAGACTATAGTCCTGAGACCCCAGGACCAGAAACTCATTTCCTTTTGTATTTTGTATAATATCTAAGAAGTTGTCATCATTTTGCCCCCTGTATGCTCCACCACATTCGTAGTTGTGTTTGCAGCAAAGGTAAATGCCCATATACAAAGACCTTCTTTCAAACCTTTATATATTTGTGGGTGCACTCCCACTCTTCCTCCAATACCCATTCAGCCTGTGTAGCTGGCCATGTATCTACCCACAGATCACTGTTGTTCAAAGGTTTGTATATAGTACTATTTATCTCTATCCCCATTAGCTCTTGCATACTTCCTTGTGCTTTCACCTGTCTTCATTTTTCTTCTGATATTCTTACCACTCACCTGAGTTAACATAAATCTACACTCTAGCCAGTGAATTATTCTCCCTTTCCTCCTACCTCTGGTAGCCATCAAAGAATTTTTTTTTTTTTAGCATGCAAACTTTTCTTGAATTTCTACAACAGTGATCTCATAAAATAGTTCCCCTTTTTTGATTTTCTAATTTCACTCAGCATAATGTCCTCCAAGTTCATTCATGTTCTGAGGTGTTCCATTGTGAGCATGCACCAAAGTTTGTTTATCCATTCTTAACATTGATGGATTCTTAACATCTTAACATTAAGCTGTCTCCATCTTGAGAATGGTGGTGTTTTTAAAAGATATTTCTTTTTCTTTAGTGCCAAGTGCAGTGAATGAGATTTCATGGCAGATATAGGACATGAATTTGGAGAAATTAAACCAGGAAGAGGCAGCATAACTTAATGTCACAACTGTACAACTGTTTGTCGTGAAATGTGTGGCGGATATTATCTGAGAGAATTTGTGAGAGACAAATCTCATGGAGAGATATGAACTTTTCCATTCCAAAATAGTCAGAACACTTTTTTATAAAATGACAGGTTCTGAGCACAAATACCAAAAAATTGGAAAAGCTAGCGGCACTGGATAACAGGAAAAGATGAAAGACCAAATTCAAATGTCTGGGCCAAAAAGTGACTAAGGAAAAATAATAACCATCTGCAAATATTTAAGGAAATATACAGTAAGAAGCAAGAGGAATTTCTTTGAGTTATCCAAAGAGGTATAACTAAGAGACATAGGATTGAATTGGGCAAAGAAAAAAATGTAGCCAGAGTGTGAGGGAGAAAATGACCATATAATGGGATCTGTCAGTCTGTGGAACAGTCATCCACAGGAAGTGGTAGAAATCCCATCACTTGAATCATTTTCAGCTAAGCTGAAAAAATTGCTCTATTAAAGAGGGCGGTCAGACCATGGAATAAGGCAGAATTGACGACAAGCAACATGTCTTTTCCATCTTTAATTTCTATAGTTCTGGAAAAGAAAGAAGATGAAAACTAAATAAGGAGCAACCCAGTGAAATAGCTAAAAGAAAAATAACAAAAACATAGAAACCTCAAAATAACAATGGTGAACATATATATTTTTTTAATATTAAGAGTGAAAACACACTAAAATGCAGCAATGGCATCAAGTTGTTTCTGACTAATAGGATTTCTGAGGAGCAGCTGGTGGGCTTAAACTGCCAATCTTGTGATTTGCAGTCCAGTGCTGATTGTATAGAGCGCCACACCAGAACTTAAAGTATAGCTATAGAAGGAATGACTTCAAAGAGAGTTTGAAACGTTGATGTTAAGGGATTTTTCTCTTTTCTTTTCTTTTCTTTTTTTTTTTTGTATTCACAATAAACCACCCAACTTTTCTCAACATATTTATCAGGTAAGTGAAGAATGCCGTGATAAGATGATCATGGCCCAGCAAACCTGAATGTTAACAAAATTACTTGGATGGTCTGATCCTGTATGGTAGCTGGACATTAGGCCAATAGCTGAGCTGACCTCATTAAAAATATGTGGCACTGTAGGATAATGTACTGAATCGCAAGGTCGTTTTGAACCGCAAGGTCAGTTTGAACCAAAAGGAGAGCAGTTCAAACCCACCAGCTGCTCCTCAGAAACCCTATACAGGGCAGCTATGAATCAGAAGCAACTCGACTGCACTTAGTAACAACAATTAAGTGATTGTGATGGTGGAAGTGGTAGTTTGCCACTGATTCAGTTCCAACTTATAGTGAGCCTGTATAGGGTTTCTGAGGCTGGTTGGTAGATTTGATCTGCTGAACTTGAGGTTAGCAGCCCAATTTGTAATCCACTATGTTAACAGGCTCTTTAATTAATTGATAGATGTCTAAATACTATGTTGATAAGTGCCATCGAGTCAGTTGTGACCCATAGTGACCTTGTATAGGGTCTTGGAGGAGTAACTGGTGAGTTTGCACAAACCAATCTGTGGCCAAGTGCTAATCCTACAGCGCAACACCAGGACTCAATAAAAATTCTAAAACCATGTTTTGATGACCTACTACAGGCAGTGGCAAACATCTGACAATGTCAAGAATACAAAATACATAAAATTTGTCCATTTTTCTCCTTGAGATTGGAATCTGCTGAAAAAGACAGACTGAAGGGAAATATCATGGGCAACTAAGCACCAAACCCCATTTTATTATATATAGAAAATTTTCTTTTTCCTGCTCAAAGTCCCAGACTTTTAGCTTGTTTCTCTCTTCTCTCATCTCTTTCCTTTTATTCTCTCCTATCTCCACTAATCTTAGCTTTCCAATTTCTTACAGCTGTGAAAAAGGGCAGAGTAGAACTCCCCATGGATTTCCAAGACTGTAATCTTCATGGAAGCAGACAGTCTCATTTTTCTTCCCAGAACAGCTGGTGGGTTCCAATTGCCTAGATTTCCTCTAACAGCTGAGTACTTACACAAATACAACACAAATTACTCAAGCAAGGTCTCTGTGATTTGGAACTGACTTGGTGGCACACAACCACTATCACCAACCTTTTAGTTATAAGCCTTATAAAACACTTATAATTAAAGTTCTTCCATCTATAGTTTTCTGTTTACTTTTTAGAGAGTAAATGAAAGTCTCTTTGATCTGCTGTCTTCTACTTTTATTTCTAAGCATCATTAACACTCAGAGGTTAATATTCAATCCCTATCTCTGTTTTTCTGATTGCTTGCACTACAACATTGACAACAGATAACAAAGTATAGTATTTTACATTCAATTTCTGAATGGAATGAGAAATCCTGCAACTCTATTTCTCTTTTAATTAAAAAGTTGTTCCTACTATATTTTAGTTCACCAGGTAGATAGGAAGCAATGTAAGAGTAAAACAGAATTTTATTTGAGAGCTAATAATAATCAAAGAAAGCATGCACAAATATAGAGCAAATATATCCATGATGAAGGAGCTCTGGTAGCGTAGTGGTTACAAATCCGGCTGCAAACCTCAGGGTCAGCAGGTCAAAACTACCAGCTGTTCCTCAGGAGAAAGATGAGGCTTTCTGCTCCCGTAAAGATTTACAGCCTCGGAAACCCTGCAAAGGGTTGCTATGTGTCGAAACCGACTCCATGGCACATAAAAACAACAACAAATATCCATGACAACAAACAAGAATAGAAGAAAAAAAGTTAATATCCTGGGAAAATGCTGCTTTGGAAAAAGTTCCTGAGTCAACTTGGTATTATGAGTTTTAAACAGCATCATCTATGACTCCTCAAATTCATCTTTTCTGAGAAAGCTTTCTTTGATCCAGCAGTCTCAAGCAAGATTTGTAATAACCTGAAATATCCTTCCCATTTTTGAAAGCTTCAAATCTCTCCACACTAACAGATTTATTACTGTTTCTGATATATTCAATCATTTCCTTTGTATTTTTTTCCTGGCACTTTGTTGAAAGGGTGATTTAAATATTACAATTTACGTGCCATTTTAAGTAAATGCAGTCAGTTTGTTCTTAAAGAGGTGTGAGTATTTTTGCCATCTGGCATAAGTAAAAGACTTCTTTTCTGTTTAGTGACAAGGCAAAATGAAAATTTCAAAAAAAGCAAAGAAGACCAGAAAACAATATTGCTAAATCAACTCTGAGCAACAAGCTTGAAAAACTATGTATTTGTATGATAGAATAGAGGTTAAAAGCATTAGTTTCCCATGTCAAAAAGATATGAATTCTAGTCCTAAATCTACACACTAGCCAATAAACTTTATCACAGTGAATCAGTTAAAACAAATGGGATAACAACAACAAAAAAAACCCCACAACAACATAAATATGATAGACTTTAATCCAGTAGGATAACACTCTATAGTGGTTCGTACAAAGTTGACATATGATAAATCAATAAAGTCATAGATTATTATCATCACAAAAATATTTCATAAGAAATAAATGAGGCTTATTTTTTTTAACTGCCTAACCACTCAAATAAACAATGAACAACATTCTTATCAGTGAAGAAAAGATTGAAGTTGTCAAGAACTTCATTCTTTTTGGATCAACTATCAACACTCACGGAAGCAGCAGTCAAGAGATCAGACGACATATTGCATTGGGCAAATCTGCTGCACAGGAACTTTTTAAAGTGTTGAAGAGCAGAGATGTCAGCTTGAGGACTAAGATACGCCTGACCCAAGCCATGGTATTTTAAATAACCTCATATGGATGCAAAAGCTGGACAGTGAATAAGGAAGATCGTAGAAGAATTGATGCCTTTGAGTTGTGGTGTTGGAGGAGAATACTAAAAGTGCCATGGACTGCCAAAAGAACCAATAGATCTGTTTTGGAAGAAGTGCAGCCAGAGTGTTCTTTGGAGGCCAGGATGGCTAAGCTAAGTCTCTCATACTTTGGACATATTGTCCGGAGGAAACAGTCACTGGAGAAGGCTGTCATTCTGGGTAAGGTGGAGGGTCAGAGAAAAAAAGGAAGGCCCCCAATGAGATGGATCAGCCAGGTGGCATCATTGATGGACTCAAGTGTGGCAGCGGTAGTGAGGTTGGCCCAGGATCGGACATTGTTTCGTTCTGCTGTGCATGGGGTCGCTATGAGTCGGTTCTGACTCGATGGCACCTGACAACAACAACAACAACAATGCCTAAGATATCGATGTTTATGTGTTCCCTTTTATTTTTGACAATTTTCCTAGATTCACACTTTGTGCATTCCATGTTCCAATTGTTCATGGCTGTTTACATCTGTTTCACTTTATTTTGAGTTGTGCCCCATCAGCAAATACAGGTTCTAAGGACTTTATTCCATTTGCATCATCATGGTCAACTCTACTTTGGGGAGACAGCTCTTCTCAGTCACATTGTGAGTTCTTTCCAATCTGAGGAGCTCATCTTCTGGCACTATATCTGACAGTGTTCCTCTGCTTTTCATTGACTAAATAGTTAGAAGTAGTTCATGAATTTAGTGATCATCTCAAGAATAGATTTGATACACTACACACTAATGACTCAAGACCATAGGAGCTGTGGGAATACATAAAAAATAATTCAGGAAGAAGCAAGAGGCCATTATGAAGACTAGAAAGAAGAAAAATACCAAAGTGGTTATCAAAAGAGACTTTGAAACTTGCTTCCCATCTAAGAAATTTGTACCCATTCCAAAAAGAGGTGACCCAATGGAATGCAGAAATCATTAGACATTATCATTAATATCACAGGAAAGTAGAGTTTTGCTGTTGTTGTTGTTGTTAAGTGCCGTCGAGTCCGTTCCGACCCATAGCGACCCTGTACAGGGTTTCTGAGGGTGTAAATCTTTACGGGAGTAGAAAGCCTCATCTTTCCCCTGCGGAGTGGCTGGTAGTTTCGAACCGCTGACCTTAAGTTTCGCAGCCCGATTCGTAACCACTACACTACCAGACCTTTTGCTGTAGATTATTCAAAAACAGCTGTAACAGTACATTGATAAGGATCTGCTAGTTGTTTAAGCTGGATTCAGATGAAGACATGGAATAAAGGATAGCTGACATCATATGAATTTTGGCTGAAAGCAGAAAATACCAGAAAGATATTTACTTGTGCTTTATTAACTATACAATGGCTTGCCATATTGTGGATCATTACAAGCTATGGATAACACTGCAAAGTATGAATAGGAACCTGTACATAGACCAATGGTTTAGAATCAGAAAAAGCTTGCACCAGGCCTGTTTTCTTTCACTCTACTACTTATTCAATCTGTATCTTGAGCAAATAATTTGAGAAACTGAATTATATAACACATGGCATAAAGATTGGAGGAAGACTCAATAACAACCTATAATATGTAGATAACATAACTTTGCTTGCTGAAATGAAAGAGAACGTAAAATACTTGCTGTTGAATCTATTCATTTCTCTCTGCTTGAAAATTCTGAGTGTGTTCTTTCCCTTTGGTTTTCTGACTTCAGATCTTTTAACCTACAGCAAGATCTGAAGTTTTCATATAGTCCAGAGTAAATTAAATGATACCAAAGCCCACTGCCATCAAGTCAATTCTGACTCATAGCTACTCTCTATAGGGTTTCTGAGACTGTAAATCTTTATAGGAGTAGACAGCCTTACCTTTCTTCCAGAACTGGCTGATGGGTTTGAATAGCTGACCATGGTGTTAGGAGCCCAATGCCTACCCACTGTACTGGACAATTAATGTGCCGTGGAGTTGGTTCCGACTCATAGCAACCCTGTATAGGGTTTCCAAGGCTGTAAATCTTTATGGGAGCATAAAGCCTCATCTGTCTCCCATGGAACCACTGGTGGTTTTGAACTGATGACCCTGAGGTTAGCAGCCCAATGCGTAACTACTACACTATCAGAGCTCCTTATATTGTTATTAAGCACCATAAAATATACATACCCATAGTTATCCTGTAAATATATATATATATATTTTCACACATACACATACATATATGGGAGTCCTGGTTTGGAGCTATAGGATAATGTGACGGATTGCAAGGTTGATTTGAACTATAAGGTTGGTGGTTCAAGCCTTACAAACTCCTCTCAGAAACAGGGTCTGTATGAGTTAGGACTGACTCAAAGGCACTTAATATCAGCAACAATATAGCTAGAGATAGACACAGAGACAGAGACTGAGATAGAGATAGCATAGAAAAGGCCAAGACAAAAAGTATTGCTAATAGGATTTCGTTCATACAAGCATGGATTTACTCCAAATAAAACATGTATAAACACATCTCTGTGATCGCTGCAGACAAGTTTTATCAGAAATACACTCGACTTAGTCTTATTAGGATACCTTCAAAAAAAGTTTCAATTCAAATAGTATGAAATCTATTGGACCAGTTAAAGTGAAGGTGGAGTGGTCAGCTCAGAAAATATGGGTTAACCAAACACTTTGAGAGAATGAATCACTGGGTCTGGGAACTCAGTACCATCGTCTCTAAAATCACTAAAATTTAATTGACACAACATAGCACACAAAGAAAATGTTCTCTGTCTTACTTAAGTGAGTAGCCAGTGGAGTGGTAAAAGCTTACGAGTGACCATTTAAGGTGTGACTATTGGTCTCTCCCATTCAGAGCAAAGAAAAGTTAAGAAAATCAAAGACAAATGGAAAGAATTAGTCCAAAATATTAAAGGACCACTGAAACCACAGATTCTATGACTTTGAGACCAGAAGAAGTAGATGATGCCATGTTATCATTTCCAAGAGCTCTAAAAGAGTACACATTAGAAGGTCCTAGAAAGCATGGGAGAAAAATGTGAATCAAAACTCAAAATTATAAAAATAAAAACCAGGCTTACTGGTCATAAAGAGACTGATGAAACTATTGAAAATATGGGATGTGGTCATCTCTCTGGTATGACAGTGTAAGATCAGCACTAGACTATGAATCACAAGGTCTGCAGTTCAAACCCACCAGCTGCTCCTCGGGAACACTATAAAGGGTGGTGGTGACAGCACACAACAACAGTTCATAGATCTAGACATGAACCAACTCATTGCTGTGAATCAGATTTCAGGCAAACAAGAGGACTATACCTGAACAATAGCACTCAGGCTATGCACAATCTGTAAAACAATCGATCATTCATGATCAGATGGGAAGTATTTGTCCAAAGGCAATAAACAGAAGGCTGGAAGGGTTAGAAAAGAAATAGGAATGGAAACAGGAAACACAGGGAGGAACTGGGATGAGGGTTGCTACATTGTGGATATTGGGATCAATGACATGGACAAAATGAGTTTGAATTGTAGAACTTAAAATTGCTTTGTTCTGTAAACTTTCACCCAATTCACAATATAAAGTTAAAACGAAGAAGGAAATGATGTTGGCTGTTTTTTTCAAAGATATTTATTGATTTATTGCAAAGATATTTTTATAGACATTTATTCCAAAGAAACATCTTTGTAGATTTTCTCAAAGGATGCAGGATGAACATGATACTTATTATAAAAACCTTTAAAGAGTAAAGGTAGACATTTTGTAACAAAAGGAAGGGACGGGTTGACTTTGCAGTCCAGGAGTGGAGGACCTTAGAACCATTAAGGGAGAAGAGTGGAGTGCAGGACCCTATTCAGAGAGAGACTCGGTGACACCAAAGATGGAGGCAGAGATAATGACGTGGAGAGAAGGAGCAGCTGGGGACTCTGGACTCAGGGAGGAAAAAAGCTGTGTGCTGAAGGCCAGTGGTCAGGCTTGCAGGATGTATCCTTTGGTTGTTTGAATAGTTACACATTCCTGAGTGCTTCAGTTTACTTCCAAAAAAATCCAGAAGGACTGGAAGCAAATGCTGTTGAATTATGATGCATGGAGGGGATTGTAATCATTGCAATGAAATTAAATACATAAAATGAATGTAAAGCTGATGTTCTCTCATGTAAACTATCACTCAATTCACAATAAAAACTTAAAAAAAAAAGCTTTAAAGAAAATTGAAAACCTTATCAGTGAGAAAAAGACTAGGAAATTTGCACAAAGATTATTTTTCCCATAAAAACAATGCAGCTGCTCATTCTTTATCATCAAGGATATCAGTCACTGCACTAGAAGAATTTCCTTGGGAAACAATTATATATATCCACTCTACAGAATTGATTTTGTCCCTTCAAACTTTGTGTGTTCCCAAAATTCAAAGAACACTAAATATTAACATGATTTGTGTCACAGAGGATGCCAAAACAGCTGTTTTGACATCGTGTAAATTGAAGAGCTCTGGTAGTGTAGTTGTTAAGAGTAGGGTTACTAACCTCATGGTCAGCAGTTTGAAACTACCAGCAGTTCTATGGGAAAAATATGAGATTTTCGGCTCCCGTAATGATTTACAGCCTCGGAAAACTTGTAAAGGGTCACTGTGAGTCAGAACCAACTCCACAGCACACCACCACCACCAAATTGAAGAATGTAGAATTTGTGGGGAAATTATTGAAGAGTTGGAAACACTGCCTTCAGAAGTGTATTGACCTAGATGGATAATGTTTGGGGTCAAATAATAACTTCACATTTTTATATTTGGGTATGATAAATGTTCCTATTATTTTATAGCAATACTTTTTAATTTACTTTGTATATTCTTGTATTTGTATGAGAGGACTTCAAAGCATTCATGGAAAAGTGGAACTGAAAAAATAAAATTTTTCTGCCAGATTTTTAAACCCCTATGTTTGTATATTTATGTATATATTTGGTGTGGCTTGGTAAGATTAGAACTAGAACACAAGGTCGGCAGTTCAAAATCAACAGCCACTCCACAGAAACCCTATACAGGGTCCTATGAGTCAGAACTGAAACCATGGCATTTAGCAACAATAAACATATGCATACATACAAGTGTATATACAAGTGTATACATGCTGATGTGGTACTCTAAGATAAGCACTGAACAGCTAATCACAAGGCCAGGGCTTCAAACCCACCAGCAGCTCCTCAGACACTCTATACAGAGTAACAATAAGTTGAAATAGACTTGCAGGCAATTAACAGCAATATATGTGTGTGCATGTATCAAATCTGTTCCTACTCATAGTTACTTTATGCACAACAAAATAAAGCACTGCCCAGTCCTACCCATCCTCTTAATTGCTGTTGCATTTAAGTCTGTTACAACTGCCACTGTGGACATCCATAACATTGAGGGTTTTCCTCTTTTTCTCTGCCACGCCACTTTACCAAGCATGATGTCCTTCTCTAGGGACTTTCCCCTCCTGATAACAGGTCCAAAGTATCAAAGACAAAGTCTCACCATCCTGGCTTCTAAGGAGCATTCAGGTTGCACTTCCAACACAAATTTGTTTGGACTTCTGGAAGTTCAAGGCACTGTTAATATTCTTCTCAAACACCAAAACTCAAATGTGTTCATTCTTCTACTTTCCTGCTTATTCATTGCCCAACTTTCACACGCATATGAGGAAATTGAACATATCATAGCTTAAGTCAGGAGCACCTTGATCTTCAAACTGATATATTTGCTCTATAACACTCTAAAAAGGTCTTGTGTAGCAGACTTGCCTACTGCAATGAGTCATTTCATTTTTTCACTGATGCTTCCAAGAATGTTGATTGTGAATACAAGCAAAATTAAGTCTTTGACAACTACAATCAATTCTCTGTTTATCATGATTTTATTTATAGGTTCCAATTGTAAGAAATTTTGTTTTCTTTACATTGAGGTGCAATCCATATTAAAGACTGCCATATTTGATCTTCAATATAAAGTATTTTGAATCTTCTTTGCATCTAGCAAGCAAGGTTGTGTCATCTGCATATTGCAGATTGTTAACGAGTGTTGCTCCAATCCTGACGCCATGATCTCCTTCATAAAATTCCATTTCTCAGATTATTTGCTCAGCATACAAATTGAGTAAATATGGTGAAAGGATACAAACTTGGTGCAAACCACTTCTGATTTTAAACCACTGGGTCTATGAACACTTTCTTCATGAGTACAATTAAGTGTTCTGGAATACTCATTCTTCACAATGTCCCATAGTTTGTCATGATCCACACAGTCAAAATCTTCTCAATAAAGCATAAGTAAACATGTTTGCATTATTCTTTGCTTAACTGAAAGCATTGTGTGGATCATGACAAGCTAGGACAACATTACAAAGTATGAATATTCTGGAACACTTAATTGTGCTCATGAGGAATCTGTACCTGGACCAAGTAGCAGTTGTTCGAACAGAACATGGGAACACTAATTATTTAAAAATAAGAAAGGTGTGTGACAAGGTTGTATTCTTTCACCATACTTATTCAACCTGTATGCTGAGCAAATAATACGAAGAAAAAATATGAAGAAAATAATGGCATCAGGATTGAAGGAAGACTCATTAACAACCTGCGATATGCAGATGATAAAACCTTGCTTTCTGAAAGTGAAGAGGACTTAAAACATTTACTGATGAAGATCAAAGAGCACAGCCTTTGGTATGGATTACATCTCAATGAAAGAAAACCAAAATCCTCACCATTGGACCAATAAACAACATTCTTATCAATGAAGAAAAGATTGAAGTTGTCAAGGACTTCATTCTTCTTGGATCAACTAACAGCAGCAGCAGTCAAGAAATCAAACGAAGTAGTGCATTAGGCAAATCTGCTGCACAAGACCTTTTTAAAGTGTTGAAGAGCAACAATGTCAGCTTGAGGGCTAAGTTGAGCCATGGTGTTTTCAATCACATCATATGCATGTGAAAGCTGGATAGTGAATAGGGAAGACCATAGAAGAATTGATGCTTTTGAGTTATGGTGTTGGAGGAGAATACTAAAAGTGCCATGGGCTGCCAAAAGAACCAATAGATCTGTTTTGGAAGAAGTGCAGCCAGAGTGCTCCTTAGAGACCAAGATGGACAAACTTCGTCTCTCATACTTTAGACATATTTTCAGGAAGGACCAGTCACTGGAGAAGGATATCATGTTTCATAAGGTGGAGTGTCAGAGAAAAAGACGAAGACCTCCAACGAGATGGATTGGCCAAGTGGAAGCATTGATGGACTCAAATGTGGCAACAGTAGTGAGGTTGGCCCAGTTTCGGACAGTGTTTTGTTCTGCTGTGCATAAGGTCGCTGTGGTTAGGTACCAACTTGATGGCACCTAACAACAACAACTGACATCAGCAATGGTATCACTAGTTCAATGTCCTCTTCTGAATCTTTCAGTGTTAAGTTACAACCGTTTTTAAATTATCTTCTGCAAAATTTTACTTGAATGTGATGTTAATGGTATTATCCGATGATTTCCATATTCCATTGTGACATGTCTCTTTGGAATGAGCATAAATATGAATTGCTTCCAATTAGCTTGCCAAGTCGCCATCTTTCCAACTTCTTGGCATAGATGAGGAAGTGCCTTCAGTGCTTCATCAGTTTGCTGAAAGATTCCAATTTGCATCCCATCAGTTTCTTGAACTTTGTTTTTTGCCAATGTCTTCAGTGCTACTTGGACATCTTCCTTCAGTGTCACTGGCTCTTTATCATATGCTACCTCATGAAATGGTTGAACATCAGCCATTTCTTTTAGGTACAACAACAATTCTTTGCATCTTCTTTTGATGCTTTTTGCATCATTCAATAGTTTGCCCAAAGAATCTTTTAATATTCAAAGTCAAAGCCTGACTTTTTTCTTCAGTTCTTTCACCTGGAGAAATGCTGAGTATGTTTTTCCCTTTTGGTTTTCTAATTACAGGTCTTTGCTAATTTCATTATAATGCTTATTTGTCCTTTCAAGCTTGCCTTTGAAATTTTTTGTTCAGCTCTGACTTCCTCTTTTCTTTCATGTGCTATAGCTTATCTTTGTTCAAGAACAAGTATCAGAGACCCCTTTGACATCCATTTTTGTCTTTTCTGTCTTCCCTGTCTTTTTAATGACCTTTTGCTTTCTTCTAGTATGATATTCTTGATGCATCCCTCAACTTTTCTGGCCTCCAGTCATTAGTACCAAATGCATCAAATCTTTTCTTGAGATGGTCTCCAAATTCTAAAGGGATTTGTTTCAAGGTCATATTTTATCTTTCATAAATTTCTTTTAAGTCTCTTCATCAATTGCTCATATACAACTTCCGGCTAAAGATGAAGAGACCTAAAAGAAAATAAGCATTCTTATTTTGATGTGGTTGTTAGGCACCATCAAGTCAGTACCAACTCATAACGACCACATTCACAACAGAACAAAACACAGCCCAATCCTGGGCCAACCTCACAATTGTTGCCATGCTTGAACCCATTAATGCTGCCACTTTGCTGATCCATCTCGCTGGGGGTCATCCTCCACCGTACTAAACATAATATCCTTCTCCAGTGACTGGTCCTTCCTGACAATATGTTTGAAGTATGACAGACAAAGTTTGTCCATCTTGGCCTCCAAGAAGCACTCTGGCTGCACTTCTTTCAACACAAATCTGTTGGTTCTTTTGGCAGCCCATGGCACTTTTAGTATTCTCCTCCAACACCATAACTCAAGTGCATCAATTATTCTATGGTCTTCCCTATTCACTATCCAGCTTTTTGCATGCATATGAGGTTATTGAAAATACCATTTTTGGGTCAGGCGCACCTTAGTCTTCAAGCTGACATATTTGCTCTTCAATGCTTTAAAAAAGTATTGTGCAGCAGATTTTCCTAATGCAATATGTCATCTGAATGATATCCCTTGTTCCACGGCCTCTTCTGAACCTGGCTTGAACCTTTGGAAATTCTCTGTCAATGTATGCTTGCAGCCATTTCTGTATTACCTTTAGTAAAACTTTACTCACATAGGATATCAAAGAGATTGTCCTATGATTTCTGCATTCTGTTTGCTCACCTCTCTTTGGAATGGGCACAAATACGGATCTCTTCCAATTGGTCCTCCAGATAGTTGTCTCCCAAATTTCTTGGCAGAGATAAGTGAGTGCCTCCTGTGCAGCCTCACTTTCTTGAAAGATTTTAATTTTTAGGATAATAGCCTTGTGCCTACAAGGAAGACCAGTTAATAACACTATATTCAAATTTATACACCAGCCACTAAGGCCAGTGAGATTGAAATAGAAGAATTCTACCACCTTCTTCAATCTGAAATTTATCAAACATGCAATCAAAATGTATTGATCATTACTGATGATTGGAATACAAAGGTTGGGAGCAAAGAGGAAGGATCAGTAGTTGGAAAATATGGCCTTGGTGATAGAAATTATGTTGGAGAATACATGATAGAATTCTGCAAAATCAATGATTTGTTCATTTCAAATACCTTCTTTAGACAGCATAAGAGACGACTATACATATGGACCTCGCCAGATGGAATACATAGAAATCAAATTGACTATATCTATGGAAAGAGAAGATGAAAACAAGGCCAGGAGCAGACTGTGAAACAGACCATCAATTGCTCATATGCAAATTCAAACTGAAGCTGAAGAAAATGAAAATAAGTCCACAAGAGCCAAAATATGACCAACAGCACTAGCAAAAGCTGTTTTATTTTTAGTGCTTAAAGTTCCTATTTCTGTGGAAATTTTCAAATGGCCTAAGATACTTTCCTATTGATTCATGCTCTTTCTCCAGTTCATGATTAGTAAAAGTTTTAAAAATATACCAATACAACAAACTGAGGTCTATGAGTTCTCTACTTACCACCAAGTATGGAGCTCATATTACCAACTGGCCAGAGGGTCAATTGTAGACTCTAACTTTATAGTTTACTTCTTGGATCCACTCCTGTTATTGTTGTCATAAAATAGGTTTCCTATGAATCAAACTCTGAAATGAAATTTACATACAGATCTTTTGGGATAATGTTCCTGGAAACAACACTTGTGGGGTACAGGAGAACTTGAATTATGATGCAGTCTAATAGAGGACTCAGCCAATCCTCTCATATGCCCTGGAGGTGGCTTGATCTTTCAGACTTTCCCCAAAACTGAGGTAATAAAGTTGGCCTTTCTCCCTAACCCCACCAGCCCTAACAATCAGCCATTGGATGCAGGCTGCCCTTGGGGAGAGAGTACAACCTTGAATAAGATAGTGTCGTGTATCTCAGGACAGTTCCCAGAGAAAGCTCCTAGAAACCACCACTTCTGGCACCTGACAGTATGAGTGCCCTGGTCCTTAAAGGATGCAATCTGGGTTGTACATCATAACATCCACACACCCTCATTAATGAATTAACTTTTATGTAAGCCTTGAACTCTAGATGTCTTGCAAATTCACTCTGATGGCAAAGAAACTTGGATCAAGGAAAAGTTTTGGATGTGTGATCAAGCAGTGATGGAATAAATGAGATCTGCACAAGACATGGCTCATCTCAAATGTCCCGGAGTGTTGCATTACTGCAGCTGCCTTCAGTATAATTCATAATTGCTTCCAAAAATCCAAGACAATTACTCACTTATTTCTTCCTTAGAAATTCTCTTCCAATTTTACAAGTGAGGAAGGAATGTCATAACATTTAGAAAAATAGATGCATTGGTATGATTCCAGCAAAGTCAACCCCATGAACTGCTTATTAAACTGATCCTTCTGTCAATGAATGACCAGCAAAACCAGAGCCCTCTTACCATCTTGAGTTTGGTCTTTGAGTTTGCACATATATTCATATTATTTTTCCAGAACTGATATTTATGTTAACTCTTAGAAATCAATACATTATCCAGTCAAATAAAATATTTGTAAATGATTTTATTTGTGACAAAAAATGTGACAAAAAATAAAATTGCATGGGACTGATGGATTACCAGTGATTCAAAAGAGTAAAATATTCAGTTTATTGTATTATCATTTAATATGCTAGGTGTGACTTTTCTGTTTGTTCATCATCCTTTTTAAAATAGATAACAATTCTCATAGCAATTACTGACATCATAAACTTTTGAGAAGAATTAGCAAGGTTCAGAAGAGAATTCCTTGGACTTTTTCAACATTTGAATTTATTTCAGCTTAGATCCAACTTCAAAGACTATTCAAAGAAAACCAGGGATCATGTGATACCCAGAAGCACAACATTGCCTTTCTTGAGTGTGGCTCATAGAAGGGCAGCTTTACCTGCAAAAAAGGGAAAAAGAGAGTCATACACTGCCATCAATCATTAAAGACAGGAGAACGAGTCACAGAATTGAGCAGCTTTTTAGCTACCATCATTGCTTAAAAAGTCTTCAGAATGCTAAATTTAAAAACCTAAGCTAAATAGTCTTTATTTAAATAAACCAATTAATATAAAGCATATATAAATAAATATACATAATTATGTGAGTTTGTATTACGTTTATTATAAATAGTGAACTGCCAAAGGAGACTGGTTTTATACACAGTATATTCTTCCTTTGGTGCTTACAACGTGTTGGGGAAGATGAAGATGTATTACAGCTGGGAAGTCATTGAACCACTTTCGGTCAATTCTCCAGACCTCTCTTCAGGATCCCAATTCCCAGAGAAGGCTTGAGATTATGCAGAAATTGCAACCATTCCTGAACACAAAACAACCTGGAAATGTGACTACAAGACAAGCTGACTTCCTTCTGTACAAAGAGTCACAGATAATTACCCAGGCTTGAGTAACCTGTTCCTCAATACTATGCAAGCCATACTATCACTTGTTAAAATTCCATGAGATTGGTGCTATTATCTCTATTTCAGGTGAACATTATGCGATATTAAATGGCTTTCCTCAAGTCACAAAGCAAGTAAGAATGGAGCCAGAATTCAAACCCAGGCAGTTTGCTTGGAGAGCTTGTGGCTTTAGTGTTTGGGTAATGATGACATCTGCTCACATTATTTATTAACAATATTAATAAAATCAGGAATATTTGTGAAGGAGAAATAGGAAAGTAAAAATACATAAATCTTGAAATGTAGCTCATTACCCCATTTGATCCTGGTTTTTCATCCAGTCAGTCAGGCGTCTGCATTTGATTTGCAAATCTTCACAAAAATCATGACACTTGATAGACCACAAATGTTTTAGACACTCTAAAGAAAAGGAATGGATAATTTTATTGATATTTGGGTTGACCTTTCTGCTATCCAGACTATTTTTTTTTTTTCAAAGCTCTGAGTTATCCAGATGGCACCTTTCCTTTGGTAGCTAATTAATCTACTGAATTAGTTTAACACATTATAATCAGATGTGATTCTTGATGTATATGTTGTTAGGTGCCATCAAGTCAGTTCTGACTCATAGTGACCTTATGCACAATAGAATTAAACACTGTCTGGTCCTGCACCATCCTCACAACTTTTATGCTTGAGCCCATTGCTGCGTTCACTGTGCCAATGAATCTTGTTGGGGGGTCTTCCTTTATTTAGTTGACCCTCCACTTTATCAAGCATAAGGTCCTTTTCCAGGGACTGACTGCTTCTGATAGTATGTCTAACGTATGAGAGAGGAAGTCTCGCCATCTTGGTTTTCAAGGAGCATTCTGACTGTATATCTTTCAACTAAGATTTGTTTGTTCTTCTGGAAGTCCATGCTACTTTCAATATTCTTCTCTAACACCATAGCTCAACTGCATCAATTCATCTACCAACTTCCTTTCTCATTGCCCAGCTTTCACATGCATATGAAGCAACTGAAAATATCATGGCTAGGTCAGGTGCACCTTAGTCTTCAAACTAATATCTGCCCGTATACACTTTAAAGAGGTCACGTGCAACATATTTGCCTAATGCAACATGTCATTTGGTTTCTTCACTGCTACTTCCGTGAGTACTGATAGTTGATCCAAGAAGAATGAAGTCCTTGACACCTTTAATCTTTTCTCCATTGATAAGAATGTTGTTTATTGGTCCAGTGGTGAGGATTTTTGTTTTCTTTACACTGAGATACAAACCAGCCTGAAGGCTGTGCTCTTTGATATTCATCAGAAGGTATTTTATGTCCACTTTCTTTCAAGAAGCAAGGTTGTTAATAAGTCTTCCTCCTATCTCTTCTTATAATCTAGCTTCTCGAAGAATTTGCTCAGCGTGTAGATTGATTAAGTATTGAAAGAATACAACCTCATCACACACCCTTCCTGATTTTAAACCATTCAGCATCCCCTGTTGTTGTTAGGTGCCATCAAGTTGGTACCGACTCATAGGGACCTTATGCACAGCAGGATGAAACACTGCCCAATCCTGGGTCAACCTCACTACTATTGCCACGCTTGAGTCTGTCGATGCTGCCACTTGGCCAATCCATCTCATTGGGGTCTTCCTATTTTCTCTGACCCTCCACCTTACCAAACATGATATCCTTCTCTAGTGACTGGTCCCTCCTGACAATATGTCCAAAGTATGACTGACAAAATGTGGACCTCTTGGCCTCCAAGGAGCACTTTGGTTGTACTTCTTCCAAAAACGGATCTATTGGTTCTTTTGGCAGCCCATTGCACTTTCAATATTCTTCTCTAACACCATAACTCAAAGTCATCAATTCTTCTACAGTCTTTCTTGTTCACTGTCCAGCTTTTGCATGGATATGAGGTTATTGAAAATAGCATGGCTTGGGTCAGGTGCACCTTAGTTCTCAAGCTGACATTTTTGCTCTTTAACACTTTAAAAAGGTCTTATGCAACAGATTTGATTTCTTGGCTGCAGCTTCCAGGAGTGTTGATAGTTGATCCAAGAAGAATGAAGTCCTTGACAACTTCAATCTTTACTCTGTTGACAAGAATCTTGTTTATTGGTCCAGTGGTGAGGATTTTTGTTTTCTTGACATTAGGATGTAATCCACACTGAAGACTGCTCTTTGATCTTCATCAGCAAATGTTTTAAGCCCTCTTCACTTTCAGCAGGCAAGGTTGTATCATCTGCATCTCTCAGGTTGTTAATGAGTCTACCTCCAATCCTGAAGCCACGTTTTTCTTCATTGTTGTTGTTGTTGTTTTGTGCCATGGAGTTGGTTCTGACTCATAGCGACCCTGTACAAGGTTTCCAAGGCTATAAATCTTTACGGGAGCAGAAAGCCTCATCTTTCTCCTGCTGGTACTTTTGAACTGCTGACCTTGCGGCTCACAGCCCAATTTATTGACCATTATGCTACCAGAGCTCCTTCATGTAACCCAGCTTCTCAGATGATTTGCTCAGCATACAGGTTGAATAAGTATGGTGAAAGAATACAACCTTGTCTCACACCTTTCTTAATTTTAAACCACTCAGTGTTCCCATGTTCTATTCGAACAACTGCCTCTTGATCCAGGTACAGATTCCTCATGAGCACAATTAAGTGTTCCGGAATCCTCAAAGTAGAGTTGACTGTGAAGCTTCATCTCATCATTCAAAACAAGGCCAGGGGCAGACTGTGGAGGAAAACAAGGTGCATTGACGGCATTGACAAAGTCTATTTGAAACGCAAATTTGGTAGTTGGAACTCATTAATAAATCCTCAGAAACCCCACACAGGGTAGCTATGGATT
>NW_006408638.1:3567674-3568542 GCF_000296735.1 Chrysochloris asiatica
TATCTGTGTGTCTGTCTTTTTTGTATATATTTCGTAAGTCTCTTTCTCTATCACTTTCGCCATCAGATCTCCCTTCTTCATGGCACCCACGCTTCCTTGTTGAGGTGGGACCCCGACATAGGATCTCAACATCTCTGTATTCTGATTTTTCAGAATTAGATCTCCAAGCCTTTATTACAAGTCTAGGTGAACTTGAAATTCCAACTTTTCTGTTAGCAATTGAGTGGTATAATTGCTTGAACCACCCATGCATATCTGCATATGGCATATTTTTATACACTTAGTGGAGTAGTAGGTTAAGCTAAGCAAAAGATTTGTAGTTCAAACTCACCAGCCTTTTTCAAGAGTAAGATGAGGCAATCTGATAATTCACAGTCTCAGATACTGTAGGGAACAGTTATACTCTGTCTTATAGGGTGACTATGAGTCAAGTGAGGGCATTAAGAAACTGAGTGCACTAGAGAAGTTAGTAAACTGAAAACCAAACAATCATTCCAACATAACGGTTACAGTTAAAGTGTAGCTCCTTCCCTGACTATCACTCCTAACTATACCTCATCCTCCCTAACTACCTGCCATAATCAATTACCACTCCAGAGCTAACCTGTCACTTCTTTTAAATTGGTAGGTAACCCCCACTCGAAGTACCAATATGCTGGTGGTGGTGATGGTGGTTACATGCTGTGGAGTCAGTTCCGACTCATAACAACCCTCTACAGGGTTTCTGAGGCTGCAAATCTTTACGGGAGCAGAAAGTCTCATTTTTCTCACATGGAACAGCTGACCCTGAGGTTAGCAGCCGGATTCGAAACCACTACTACCAGTAGTCTGTCAGTTTGTCATACTGGGGTGGCTTGTGAGTTACTGT
>NW_006408638.1:3569642-3576785 GCF_000296735.1 Chrysochloris asiatica
ATCATCTGAACAACAGATTTGATACATTAAACACCAAAGACCAAAGACCAGAAGAGTTGTGGGATGACATCAAGAACATTATACATGAACAAAGCAAAAAGTCATTAAAAAGACAAGAAAGAAGAAAAAGGAAAAAATGGATGTCAGAAGAGACACTGAAACTTGCTCTGCAATGTAGGGATGCTAAAGCAAATGGAAAAATGAGGAGGTACAAGAAGTGAACAGAAAATTTAAAAGATCAGTTGATCCAAGAAGAGTGAAGTCCTTGACAACTTTAATCTTTTCCCCATTGATAAGAATGTTGTTAATTGGTCCAGTGGTGAGGATTTTGTTTTCTTTACATTGAGATGTAATCCATACTAAAGACTGTGCTTTTTGATCTTCATCAGTAAGTATATTAAGTCCTCTTCACTTTCAGCAAGCAAATAGATAGGCAGAAAGATAAATAGATACACCTACATCACTACAGCATATGAAAGCCAAACTTATCTTTGACACTTCGGACATATTTTCAGGACGGACCAATCGCTGGAGAAGGATATCATGTTTGGTAAGGTGGAGGGTCAGAGAAAAAAAGAGGAAGACCCAGGGATTGGCAAGGTGGCAGTATCAATGGGCTCAAGCCTGGCAATAATAGTGAGGTTGGCCCAGGATCGGGCGGTGTTTCATTCTGTTGTGCATAAGGTCACTATGAGTTGGTACCGACTCGATGGCACCTAACACCAACAACAGCGACGTCACTTCAAAAAATAACTTTAGGGTCCTCAGTAAATATTATAAGTTTAAAATATTTTGATGCCAGAAGATCTAAAAGGTTCCACATAAGCACAAATAAGTGTTCTGCGACATACATTCTTTGCAATATTATCCATAGTTTGTCATGATCTATGTAGTCGAAAATATTTGCATAGTCATTAAGCACAAATAAGCATCTTTCTGATATTCTGTTTCAGTCAAATCCATCTGACATCACCAATTATATCCATAGTTGCACATCTTCTGAATCTGGCTTAGATTTCTGGCAGATTTCTGTTAATGTCCTGTTACAACCATTTTTGAAATACCTTCAGCAAAATTTTACTTGCATGTGGTATCAATGATATTCTTTGATGAATTCCGCATTCCTCTGAGTCACCATTCTTAAGAATGGTCACAAATAGGAATTTCTACCTATCAGTTGGCCAGGTAGCTTCCAAATTTCTTGGCGTAAATAAGTTAGCACCTCCAGTGCTTCCTCAGTTGAAAGATTTCAATTTGTATTCCATCAATTCCTGGAGTCTTGTTTTTTTGCCAATGCTTTCAGTGCATTTTAGACTTATATCTTCAGCACCACTGGTTCTTGGAATGGTTGAACATCAACCATTTTTTCTGGTACAAAGATTCTGTGTATTCCTCCATGTTTTTTTTGTTTGTTTGTTTGTTTGTTTGTTTTGTTTTTTTGTTTTTTTCCTATATCATTCAATATTTTGTCCATTGAATCCTTTAATATTGAAACGTGATGCTTAAATTTTTTCTTCAGTTCTTTCACTTTGAGAAATGCTGAATGTGTTCTTCCCTTTTGTTTTTTTAACTAAAAGTCTGCACATTTCATTATAATATTTTACCTGTCATCTCAAGTTGCCCATTGTAATTTTCTGTTTAGCTCTATTACCTCCTTTTCTTACATTTGCTTCTCTTTGCTCAAGTGCAAGTTTTAGAGTCTCTTCTGGCAGCCATTTTTAAATTTTTTATTTTGCTTTCTTCCTGTATGATATTAAATCAAACTTTCTTGATGTCATCCCAAATTCTTCTGATTATTTCTTCTTGAGAAGGTCTTTCAATTCAGGTGTAATGTATTCAAGGTCATATTTTGGGTCTCATCAATTGGTTTTAATTTCCTTATCTTCATTCTAAACTTGATTAAGACCAATTGATGATCTGTTCCTCAGTCAGCCCATGGCCTTTTTTGGCTGATGACATTGAGCTTTTCCACTGTATTTTCCCACAGATGTAGTAAATTTGATTTCTGTGTATTCCATCGGATGAGGCCCATGTGAATAGCTGTCTTTTATGTTGTTTGAAAAAGATATTTGCAATGAATAAGTCATTGGTCTTGAAAATTCTATCAAGCTCCCTTAAGCATCATTTTTACTGCAAAGGCCATATTTTGCAACTACTGATCCTTCCTCTTTGTTTCCAGTCTTTGCATTCCTATCACCAGTAATTATCAATGCATCTTGATTGCATGTTTGATCATCTCTGGCTTTAGAGGTTAGTGCATAAATTTGAATAATAGTGTATTAACTGGTCTTCCTTGTAGATGTATAGGTAGTATTCTGTCACAGACAGCATTATACTGCAACATACATCTTGAAATGTTCTTTTAAACAGTTAATATAATGACAGTCCTATTCAATTTGTTATTCCAGACACAAGAAACTATATGATTATCTGAATCAAAATAGCAAATAACTTTCCACTTCAATTTATTAATCCCTGGGTATCAATCTTTATATGTGTGTCCATTTCATTTTTTAAAACCTCCAATTTTCCTTTATTGATACTTTATGCATTCCATGTTTAGATCACTAATGGATATTAACAGATGTTTCTCATCATTTTGACTTGTGCCCCATCAGTAAATGTAGGTCCCCAAAGCTTTGTTCCATTCATGTCATTATGGTCAACTCTACTTTAAGTAGGCACTTAGAATACCTAATTGTATTTTGAGTGCCTTCCAACATGAGGGTCTCATTTCTCAAATTGTATTTAACAATGTTCTGCTGCTATTCATAATGTTTTAATCTTCTGGCACTGTATCTGACCGTGTCCCACTATTATTCACAAGTTCTTCAGTGCTAAACATTCAAAAAGTAGTCATACTCTCCTTCTTCTTAGTCTGTCTTAGTCCATACATTTTGCCAGAACCTTTCCACCATGGGTAACCCTGTTGGTATTTAAATTACCTGTGGCATAGTTTCCAACATCATAACAACACACAAGCCATCGCAGGATGATGAAACTGTTAGAGTTGTGGTAAGGAGTTACTATCCATGGACAATCATTATCTAGATTGGTAAATTGCTAAGAGGCTGCAAAATGATGGCATTATAACTCTGATATTCCATTTTGTAACTTATTAACTAGAATGCTTCCATTAAAAAGAAAGTTTTCCTCTTTGACTATTTATCCTGTTCAGAGTTATTATCTCAAAAAATCCAAGTATTTATAAAAGCCTTGCTAATTCTACTTTTGTCTCTGCAAAGGATCCAAACATTTATGATAGCAATTAGAAGATTGTTTTCACACTTTTGTTGTTGTTAAGTGCTGTGGAGTAGATTCTGACGCATAGCAACCCTGTATAGGGTTTCTGCGGAGCTGCTAGTGAGTTTGAACTGCTGACCTTGCAGTTCAAATGGACCTTATTCTATAGTACCACACCAGAACTCTGTCTTCACACCTAAAGGCAGTAAGAGATTGTAAAGTACTTAATTCTACATTTTAGTCTACTGATAGCAGAGTTGATTCTTGCCTACTCGGGCAATGTGAAATGGGGAGTACATGTAAATAAGCAATCTTCTCACCAAAATACTAGTGAAGTGCTTTACTTAATACATGCTCAAAAATCTGTTAACTGACAACCATAGCTTATTTGGGCTAGTGACTTTATTATGTTGAAAGCTCCCTGTGTCTCCTAAGCATGAACTGAAAACCTGAAGTAGACTATTACCGTGTGTTGTAATGACTTTTTTTTTTTTTTTTAATTGCCCTTCAGGTCACAGTACCAGCATTCTCGCTGTCAACTCTATAGAAAATAATTAAGAGTTAAGAGATTGTTGAATGCAACAGAAATGCAGTAAAATCATTCAGAATAGCCAGTATTGTCAAGGGCCTCCCACAGGGTACTGGCCTCTCTGGCAAGCCTGTCAAGCTAGGTCTGACTCTACATTGCCCTAGGACTAGAACACATTCTTCACACAGATGCTGTATATTTTGCTTTCACTCTGCATAAATTGTCAGCATAAACTCAAGGCACCATGTATATACGTTATCTAAATTCCTAAGTGTTTCATTTCTTGTGGATAAACAACAAAGTATGAAATGTGATTTTTTTTTTTTTTTTTTTTTTCTTTTTCTGCTGCTTCTGTTGTTACTGTTGAAAATTTCAAGGAGGCGGAGCTGACAAGTGAATTGTCACAATTCAAAGGTGCAGGAGGTCAGTATTCTTAATCAGATTTCTTCAAAAGCTGCTCAATTCAATCAATTCAGTTGATTCAGAGAAGAATCTGAGGAGGCACATTTCAGAGTCAAGGGAATTTTCTTGCCACTAATTCACATTTGTTCATCTTTTATTCCAATTCAAAACAATCCAAAGACATAATAAGGGACAATAATTTAAGAATGATAAACTTCAATTCTGCTTTAAACATTTAGATTAGAAATGAAAGAATTTCTGAGTCTCAATAGTGCTCTATGAATTCACAGACAAAGAATTATGACAGCCAAGTCATAATATGAAGTTCCTCCTGTACAGATCAATATGTTCCTAGAATTCCCATTCCTTGCTAGGTTTGGGAATGGGAAAATATGAGATGATCTGTATCTTATTTTTTCTGCAAGGGTTGTTAGAGATCCAGAGATTTCCCGCTTTTAATGGAAATCCTATTACCATGAGGAAAAACACATGAAGGTTAAAACATAAGAAATACTTGGAACCCCTTCCATCCACAGGTTCTGTGTCTTGCTAACAATCACTGGATATCCCGGCCACGTCCTGGATGTGAATGGAGACAGCTTTCCTTGTAGCTCAATGATATCTGGAATGTTGGTAAGGATGATACTTCCCAATGTGGCAGGTTCTTTTACCCTCAGGAACCACAGGGCAGAAACCAAGGACCAAATAACTACCAAGGGCCAAGTATTGTGACTCCTGTAGAATTTACAGGTCCCAGAGTGAAGAATGAGTTAGGCCTGGTGGATTGCACATTGCTCTTAGATGAAGAAAAACAGAACAGGCATGGATGGATGCCCGTGAGAAAAAAATTGGTATCAGCTCTCAGACAAATGACTATATGTGCCCTATATGATGGACATAAGGAGATATCTGCCAGCAAGAAAGGAAACTGAAGGGAAAAAACAAAACAACAACAACATCGACAATCTCATCCCCTCTTTTTCTTTAACTTTCTGATGAAAGGATAAAAATTTGCTATCAAACGTATCATGTGATGGTTAGTTATCTCATTCTTCTATCGCCAAGAGAGAATCAATTCATATCATCTTTAACATGAAGGCAACTTTAGAGAAAGCAGAACTGGACTCAAATAATTGTTTATCACTTAGATTCATGAGTCCTTTTACAATGGGAATATATTCTACTACTGTAATGGGCTACCAAACCCAGAGAAAAGAGGAAAGCATTTATTATATATCAATTACAGAATGACAGGGAAGTAAGAATTTCCCAGATATCCTTCCCTGACTGGAGGACAGTCTGGGGTTGTTAAGGGAGAAGAAAATCAAGATCATAGAACTTGTAGTCAGGTATTGTGAGTTGTTTATCGATTCCAGTTAGGCTGATCGTGTCCTGGACATAGTCACCATTTCAACTATTTCTGTTTGGTATTTTTGCCTTTTTTTCCGGGAAGGAGAATTGCCTTCCTCTGAGGGCCACAGTTCTACTTCGGAGATAGAAAGATATGATTAATCATGGAGATTAAAAAGGAATGCGTGATTAATTATGGAAAGTAGCAGAGATGCTCTACAATATCACATTGTGGAATTATTTCTAACAGTTCCTATTTGTTGTAAAACGTTATTGCCTATGATTAAAACATGGCTAAGTAAATTATAGTAAATGAATTATAGCCACTTAAAAATCATGATATAGATTACACTAAAAAAACATTTAAAATGTTCATGATTCATTAAAATATGTTCTTATTCTTGTTAGTTGCCAGTGAGTTGATTCCTACTCAAGGAAACCAACCCCATGTGGACAGAGTAAAACTACACAAAATTTTCAAAGCCATGACCTTTAAGAAGCAGACAGCCATGCCTGTCTTCTAAGGCATCACTGATGGGATCAAACTATCGACTTTACACTTACTAGCTAAATGCTTAACCATTTGCACCACCCAGGAAACATAATTAAAAATTACTACCTGTAATTGTCACTTGATTAGGGACTATAATTTACTTTTATCTTTATATTTTTGTATTTTAAAAACATTTAAAATATTCATTTGTCATTTTTATATGAATACTAAATTTATTAAAATATTTAATTTGGTTTTGTTTTTAGGGCCATAGATCCATAGCAGTTTCCAAGGAGCAGTTGGTGAGCTTGAAAAAATCGATTATGAAAAATATTATATAAAGAAATAGAGTACGAATCTTGATGTTTGCAATACACCTACACCAAGGGCAGCAAGCAATCCACCAATTGTCTGTCAGTTTTCCCTACTGTGGATGTTTCTTTGTTGCTATGATGCTGGAAGTTATGCCACCAGTGTTTTAAATATACAAGCAAGGTCACACATAATGGACAGGTTTCAGCAGAGTTTCCAAACTAAGACAGATTAGTTAGAAAGTGAGGCAGAATAATTCTGAATGGTTATCCACTGAAAACCTTATGAATTGAAGAGTAACATTGTCACATAAAGTGCCAGAAAATTAGCTACATCAGTAGTGAAGGCACTTAAAATAAAACTGGAGAAGAGCTGCCTCCTCAAAGTAGACTTAATCATAACAATATGAACAAAGGTTTTGGGACCTTAAATGCTTTTTAAATTAGAAATAACTCTAAATGTGGAGAAACAACTGCAAACATCTCATAATCAGAACATGAAATATTCATAGTATGAATAAAAATAATTTGAAGGTGGGTCCCCTATGGGTACACTCCCTTTCTAAGACTAAGACTCAGTGGGAATACACGCTGAGGGAAAGTGAGGGAGAAACAGTAACTAAGCTGCGAGCTAAGCCCTACAATGTTTAATAGACTCCTGTGAACCTGCGTGGAGACCTGGTTGGCCAGCAGTGTGGCAAGACCTGGGGACTCTGGGGTCCAGAGTCAATGACATAGCCACAGAGGACTAGAGTGGAGAGTGAAGCGTCCAGCTGATAAGAAGAGAGGACATAAGCATAAGAACACCCACACTT
>NW_006408638.1:3576890-3586754 GCF_000296735.1 Chrysochloris asiatica
AAGTGACTGACTTACAAGCTTTCAAGAGGGAATCTAGATCCAGAGGGCATGGGAGAAGGTAGAATCTCCACTGAGTAGTATCCAATCTGTCTGGGCGGGGCTGATGAAAGAAGATGTGGCTAGGTCTCTTATGATACAATAGTGAATAATTGTTATCAGGACTGATTGTGAGGGATGGAAATGTAAAGATAGACATTTTGAAGCAAGGAAGGGAGTGATTAACTTTGCAGTCTAGGAGTAGCGGTTCCTGGAACCATCAAGGGAGAAGAGCCGAGAGCAGGACCCTACCCAGAGAGGCAGTAACGCTAGAGACAGAGGCAGAGACAATGATACGGAAAGATGGAACTGCTCTCTCCAGGGAGGGAGAGGGGCTGTGTGCTGACGACCGGAGGGGGGGAGACTTGTAAGGTATATACCCTTGGTTGGTTGATGATGCATGGAGGAGATTGTAACCATGGCAATGAAACAATATATGATAGGATGAATGTAAAGCTAATGTTCTCCCTGTAAATTATCACATAATTAATTCACAATAAAACATTAAAAATAAATAAATAATTTGAAGGTATGAATCTTCACAAATTGGAAGAAGAATTAATTGGAATGCTTAAAAATATATATCTCGGGCATGTTGCTGTTGTTAGGTGCCATCAAATTAGTACTGATGCAGAGCGATCTTATGCACAACAGAACAAAACACTGCACGATCCTGGGCCAACCTCACAATTGTTGTCATGTTTGAGCCCATTGATGCTGCCTTTTTGCCAATCCAGCTCACTGAGGGTCATCCTCTTTTTCTCTGACCCTCCACCTTACCAAACATGATATCCTTCTCCAGTCACTGGTCCCTACTGAAAATATGTCCGAAGTATGAGAGATGAAGTTTGGCCATCCTAGCATCCAAGGAGCACTCTAGTTGCACATCCTCCAACACAGCTCTGTTGGTTCTTTTGGCAGCCCACGGCATTTTCAATATTCTCCTCCAACACCATAACACAAAAGCATCCGTTCTTCTATGGTCTTCCTTATCTTTGCTCTTCAACACTTTAAAAAGATCTTGTGCAGCAGATTTGCTTAATGCAATACGTCGTCTGGTTTCTTGACTGCTGCTTCCATGAGTGTTGAAAGTTGATCCAAGAAGAATGAAATCCTGGACAACTTCAGTCTTTTCTCCATTGATAAGAATGTTGTTTATTGGTCCAGTGGTGAGCATTGTGGTTTTCTTTACATTGAGATGTAATCCATACCAAAAGCTGTGCTCTTTGATCTTCATCAGTAAATGTTTCAAATCCTCTTCACTTTCAACAAGCAAGGTTGGATCATCTGCATATCGCAGGTTGTTAGTGAGTCTTCCTCCAATCCTGATGCCACAGTTTTCTTCATATAATCCAGCTTCTTGGATTCTTTGCTCAGCATACAGGTTGAATAAGCATGCTGAAAGAATACAACTTTGTCGCACACCTTTTTTAATATTAAACCATTCAGTGTTCCCATGTTCTGTTCAAACAACTGCCTCTTGGTCCAGGTACAGATTCCTCATGAGCACAATTAAGTGATCCAGAATACTCATACTTTGCAATGTTGTTCATACCTTGTCATGATCCACACAATCGAAAGTCTGCATAGTCCATAAAGCACAGGTAAACCTCTTTTAGATATTCTCTGCTTTCAGCCAAGATCCATTGCACATCAGCAATGATATCCCTTGTTCCATGGCCTCTTCTGAATCCGGCTTGAACTTCTGGAAGTTCTTTGTCAATGTATGCTTGCAGCCATTTCTGTATTACTTTTAGTAAAACTTTATTAGCATGGGATATCAAAGAGAATGTCTGATGATTTCTGCATTCCATTGAGTCACCTCTCTTTGAAAAGGGCACAAATATGGATCTCTTCCAATCTGTCTGCCAGATACTTGTCTCCCAAATTTCTTGGCAGAGATAAGTGAGTGTCTCCTGTGCTGCCTCACTTTCCTTAAAGATTTCAATTTTTATTCCATCAATTCCTGGTGCCTTGTTCTTTGCCAATTCCTTCAATGCACCTTGGAATTCCTCCCTGAGTATCATTGGCTCTTAATTATACGCTACCTCTTGAAACAGTTGAACATTAACCATTTTCCTTTTGGTACAGTGACTCTGTGTATTCCTTATATCTTCATTTGATGCTTTTTGCATCATTCAATAATTTGCCCAGAGAATATTTCAATAATGAAAGTCAGAGCTTGAATTTTTTCTTCAGTTCCCCAGGCTTGAGAAATGCTAAACATAGTCTTCCCTTTTGGTTCTCTTATTCCAGATTTTTGCACATTTTATTGTTGTAATATTTGGCTTTATCTTCTTGAGCTGATCTTTGAAATTTTCTGTTCAACTCTTGGACCTTCTCATTTCTTCCATTTACTTTAACATCTCTACACTGGAGAGCAAGTTTCAGTGTCTCTTCTGCCATCCACTCTGACCTTTTCCTTCTTTCTTGTCTTCTTAATGACTTTTTGCTATGATGTTCTTGATGTCATCTCACAGCTCTTCTGGTCTTTGGTCTTTAATGTTTAATGAATCAAATCTAAATTCAGATAGGGTATATTCAAGGTCATATTTTGGCTCTTGTGGACTTGTTTTCATTTCCTTCAGCTTCAGTTTGAATTTGCACATGACTAATTGATGGTCTGTTCCACAGGCTGCCCTGGCCTTGTTTTGACTGATGATATAGAGCTTTTCCATTATCTCTTTCTGCAGATGTAGTCAATTTGATTTGTATGTATTCCATCTGGTGATGTGCATGTGTATAGTCAGCTCTTATGCTGTCTAAAGAAGGTATTTGAAATGAACAAATCATTGATTTGCAGAATTCTATCATGTGATCTCCAGCATCATTTTTTTCACCAAGTCCATATTTTTCAACTAGTGATTCTTCCTCTTTGCTCCCAACCTTTGCATTCCAATCACCAGTAATGATCAATATATCTTGATTGCATATTTGATCAATTTCAGATTGAAGAAGTTGATAGAATTCTTCTGTTTCATCCTCACTGGCTTTAGTGGTTGGTGCATAAATTTGAATAATAGTGGTATTAACTGTGCGTCCCTGTAGGTGTATTGATATTATCCTATCACAGATAGCATTGTACCTCATGACTGATCTGGATACATTTTTTTTGACAATGAATGCAACACCATTCCTCTTTTATTTGTCATTTCTGGAATAGTAAACCACGTGGTCACCAGTTTTAAAATGGCCAATACAGGTCCATTTCATCTCACTATAATGCCTAAGATATCGATGTTTATGCATTCCATTTCATTTTTGACAACATCCAATTTTCCCAGATCCATATTTTGTACTTTCCATGATACAATTTTCAATGGATGTTTACAGCTGTTTCTCTTCGTTTGAATTGTGCCCCATTAGCAAATGAAGGTCCCATGGGCTTTACTCCATTTGTATCACCACAGTCAACTCTACTTTGTGGAGGCAGCTCTCCACCAATCGCATTTTGAGTGCCTTCCAACCTGAGGGGATCATTTTCAGCACTATATCTGACAATGTTTTTCTGCTATTCATAAGGTTTTCAGTGACCAAATATTCAGAAGTAGTTCATCACTCCTTCTTCATAGTCTGTCTTTGTCTGGAAGCTCATTTACAACCTGTCCACCCTGGTTGAACCTATTGGTATTTAAAATACCTATGGCATAGCTCTTAGAATTACAGCAATTCACAAGCCACCGCAGTACGACAAACTGACAGACAAGTGGTGGATCCCAGGCATTCCTGAGCTAAAATAGACGGGTACTGGACATTTTTATTCAGATAATTACATGGTTTGCTATGGAATGTCTAATTGAAGAGGAATGGATGACATTTCACTCATTGTCAAAGAGAAAGTTACAAGATCTGTCTTGAAGTAAAATGCTGTCAGTAACAGAATAATATCTGTACGCCTAAAATGAATCCTGGTGTGGTGCTGCAGGATAATGCACTGGACCACAGAGTCAGTTTAAACTACAATAATGGTGGTTCAAATCCACCAGGTACGACTCAGAGACCCTATGCAAGGTCTCTATGAGTTGGAACCAACTTAACAGCACTAAAAAACAACAAAAACAAGGAAGACCACTTAATACCACTATAATTCAAACTACACACAAAATACTAAAGTCAGCCATGGTGTGATTGAAAAATTCTACCACCTTCTTCATTCAGAAATTGATTGAACATGTAACTATTATGTATTGATAATTACTTGTGATTAGAATGAAAAAGTTGGAAACACAGAGCAAGGATCAAGAATTGGAAAAGATAGCCTTGTATGGCACTTCTGAATAATGCACTGGACAGCAAGGTTTAGTTTGAATCTACCAGCCATACCTCAGAAACCCTATACAGGGTCACTATGTGTCAAAACAGAATTGATGGCATTTAACAACAATGATTGAAATTATACTAGAGATCACATGATAGAATTTTGCAAGACCAATGACTAATCTATTGCAGATGTCTTTTATAAACAACATAAAAGATGACTTACTATACACATGAGCCTTGCCAGATGGAATACGTAGTATCAAATTGATTACATCTGGACAAATTCACCATTAACCAAGACAAGGCCGGGGCAGACTGAAGAACAGACTATCAATTGCTCATATGCAAATTCAGGCTGAAGCTGAAGAAAATAAAAACAACTCTACAAGAACCACTATGTAACTTTAAATATAACCCATCTGAATTTTAGAGACCATCCAACAATAGAATTGATATATGAGACAGTAATGACTGAAGAACAGAAAAGTTATGGGATGACATCGAGAACTTCATACAGCAAGAAAGCAAAAGGTTATTAAAAATAAAAGAAAGAAAGGACAAAAATTGATGTCAAAAGGACTATGAAGTTGGAGCACAAACAAAATGGCAGATTGAGTGGAAGTGCAGTGAGGAACTCCGTCAGAAACAACACAGAATACCAGACCAACAAGGCTCAGGGGATGGTGCCAGAACTCTGAACCACATATAAAGGAATATTTAGTAGGTTGGAAGGCTTACAGCTAGAGAAATTTGTAGTAGCTAAGCAAGAAATCCATTGCTTTCTAATTTAAGATGCTCAGTTGATACTAGAGCCACCATCTTGGGAGAGACCAAGCAGGGGAAGGATCAGAGCAGCCACAGACGCCTGACAGAACCACAGAGATAAAGGTATAGATATTGGTTTATTTTTTGTATCTATTCATTGGTCTCTTGCTGTTTGTGTACCTCCATTCTAGTGACTAGTGGGGATACCTAAGCAAGTGGACACCCCATCCCCATCCCTAGAGGGTTACTACACATGCACACAGATCTCCTCAAATTTAAAGTGACAGCTTCCACTTTAAACCAAGCAGCAGTGAAAAACAGCCACAGCCAGCCCTGAACTGTTTATCACTAGGAAAAGGGCCAAAAGGGGATTGTGGAGTGGGACAGGCAGACTAAAACAAAACAGGCAGAAAATTAAATCCTGAGTTACATCACAATGACCTACAAAGACATCTTGAAATTTCTCAGGAAACAGTGAAAAGAGAAGCCCATCTCCTGATCACATCAACCTGAAGACAATCAGAAAGCATAAAAAATACCAAAATACACACTCATCTATGAATTATGGCCACAGATAACCCCTGAATATGCCCAAAAAACATAAACAGATGACCATATTAGCACATGTCCAGAAAAGAGATAAAGTGAATGAAGAAAATGAGCTGCAAGTAGACTACACTCCATACTGGAAGATGACAGGCTTCAGAAATGCCTGAAAAGGAATTCAGAAGAGTTATTACAAAATGAATCAAAACACTACACAATGGAGTTGAGAAAAATAAGGATGATGTCAAGAAAACGCTATAGGAACAATCAAACAAGGTAGATACAGCACTGGAAACATTAAAAACCTACAGAAAGAACTCCAAATGATTAATAATAGAATATCAGAAATGGACAATACACTGAAAGGGCAAAGGAGTAGAATTGAAGAACTAGGAGCCAGGACTAGTGAGCTAGAAGATAAATCTCTCAACACTACTAAGATAGAAAACCAAGCACAAAAAAGGATAAAAAAAAATCAGAAAAAGGCCTAAGATTCATGTTGGACAACATGAAGAGGAATAACTTAAGAATTATCAGCATTCCGGAACAGGAAGAATCACACAAGTCCACAGAAGAGATAGTTGAAGAGCTTCTGGAAGAAAACTTCCCTAACATCCTGAAAAGCAAAAAAATAAGCATTCAAGAAGCTCATCAAACCCCAGGAAGGATAGACCATTAAAGACAATCACCAAGACATATAATAATTAAGCTCTCCAAAATCAAAGATGAGGAGAGAGTCCTGAGAGCAGCTATGGAAAGGAAAATTGTAAGATACAAAGGCAAGCAAATGAGATTAAGCTCAGATCTCTCAACAGAAACCATGCAGGCAAGAAAGCAATGGTGTGACATATATAAAACCCTGAAAGAAAAAACCTTCCAACCAAAAATCATCTACCCAGAAAACCTTTCAATCAAATACTACAGTGTAATTAAAACATTCCAGAATAAACAGAAGTTAAGGGATTTTGCCAAAGCCAATCCTGCTATGGAAAACAGCCTAAAAGAAGTTCTGTGGACTGAGAACCAACAAGAACTGAAAAAACCAGAGAATGACATACATGGCAGCATCACAATGAACTCAATCAACAAACAAACAGAAGAGTCAAGAACAGAATAAAATTATAAAAACTGAGGCTCTGGGAGGTCAGTCCATGATCAAAATAATTACAATGTGAAAGAAGGAAAACACATAGAAAGAGAGATCCAGGTGTTGGGAAGATCAGGTAGATTACAGGATAAAATAGACTGTCTTAAATGGAGGGAAGAGTAAATGGAATATAAGGAGACACTGAAACTTGCTCTCCAGTGTAGAGATGGTAAACCATATGGAAGAAATGAGGAGGTACAAGAGCTGAACAGAAAATTTCAAAGATCAGCTCAAGAAGATAAAGCCAACTACTACAACAAAATGTGCAAAGATCTGGAATCAGAAAACAAAAAAGAAGAACACACTCAGCATTTCTCAAGCTGGGGGAACTAAAGAAAAAATTCAAGCCTCAACTTTCGTTATTGAGATTCTCTGGGCAAATTATTGAATGATGCAAGAAGCATCAAGAGAATATGTAAGGCATACACAGAGTCACTGTAACAAAAGGAAATGGTTGATTTTCAGGTGTTATAAGAGGTAGCATATGATCCAAAGCCAATGATATGAAGACGGAGTCTAAGGTATATTGAAGGAATTGGCAAAGAACAAGACAGCAGGAATTGATGGAATAAAAATTGAAATTTTTCAAGAAAGTGAGGCAGCACAGAAGGCACTCACTCATCTCTGCCAAGAAATTTGGAAGACAACTATCTGGCCAACTGATTGAAAGAGATCCATATCTGTGCCCTTTCCAAAGAGAGGTGACCCAACAGAATGCGGAAATCATCGGACAATCTCTTTGATATACCATGTGAGTAAAGTTTTACAAAAGGTAATACAGAAATGGCTGCAAGCATACATTGACAGAGAACTTCCAGAGGTTCAAGCCAGATTCAGAAGAGGCTGTAAAATGAGGGACATCATTGCTGATTTGCGATGGATCTTGGCTGAATGTAGAGAATATCAGAAAGATGTTTACCTGTGCTTTATTGACTACACAAAGGCTTTTGATTGTGTGGACCATGGCAAGCTATGGACAACATTACAAAGTGTGAGTATTCCAGAACACTTAATTGTGCTCATGAAGAATCTGTACCTGAACAAGAGGCAGTTGTTCGAACAGAAGATGGGAACACTGAATGGTTTCAAATTAAGAAAGGTGAGTGACACAGTTGTATTCTTTCGCCATACTTATTGAACCTGTATGCGGAGCAAAGAATCCAAGACGCTGGATTATATGAAGAAAAACGTGGCATCAGGATTTTAGGATGACTCATTAACAACCTGTGATATGCAGATGATACAACCTTCCTTGCTGAAAGTGAAGAGGACTTAAAACATTTACTGATGAAGATCAGATAGCACAGCCTTTGGTTTGGATTGCATCTCAATGTAAAGAAAACAAATATCCTCACCACCAGACCAATAAACAGCATTCTTATCAAAGGAGAAAAGATTGAAGTTGTCAAGGACTTATTCTTCTTGGATCAACTAACAACACTCATGGAAGCAGCAGTCAAGAAATCAGACCATGTATTGCATTAAGCAAATCTGCTGCACAAGACCTTTTAAAAGTGTTGAAGTGCAAAGATGTCAGCTTGAGGACTAAGGTGCACCTGACCCAAGCAATGGTGTTTTCAGTGACCTCATATGCATGTGAAAGCTGGACAGTGAATAAGGAATACCATGGAAGAATTGATGTTTTTGAGTTATGGTGTTGGAGGAGAATATTGAAGTGTCATGGGCTGCCAAAGGAACTAAGAGATCCGTTTTGGAAGAAGTGCAGCCATAGTGTTCCTTGGAAACCAAGATGGCCAAACTTAGTCTCTCATATTTCGGACATGTTGCCAGGAGGGACCAGTTGCTGGTCCCTTACTTGTTCGGTAAGGTGGAGGGTCAGAGAAAAAGAGGAAGACCCCCAACGAGATGGATTGGCCAAGTGGCAGCATCGATTGACTCAAGCGTGGCAACAGCAGTAAGGTTGGCCCAGGATCAGGCAATATTTCGTTCTGCTGTGCATAAGGTGACTATGAGTCAGTACCTACTCAATGGCATCTAACAACAATAACAAAAATAGTGGGCTTGGGGTGGGGGTTTTAGTTCAGATGTTGGGGAGGGCAATACAAGAAGGGAGAGGAGGTGGAAGAACAAGATAGATAGGGGAACACTGAGACAGGTTTGCATGGCCTAAGTGGGACAGAGGTAAATAGTGATGCATGCTCAACCTTGGAAATAAGGGCTCTGGGATACAGGAATCTAGGCATAGTTTGAAAAGGGGAAATAATACTAAAATGCTTGACTGTCTTATGAATAGTGGTTTCCCTTGACTACTATTGTAAAATAGACACTTGTGTGGAATAGAAAGAAATGTTGGGAAACATAATTACAGAAAATCTGTAAGCCTGTCTTCAGCCTATAAATGATTGGAATACCTAAAAGGTGTTCTAGAAGTTGCCCAGTGATATATGCCAGTTGCAAAGCTTTTGCAGCATACAGGACCTTAGGTGGAATCCTGAGTCCCATCCAGCACTTTATGAGGTTAGACACTCCCACTAGCAAGGACAAGCAGACCAGCCTGGCACAGCTAGAGCAACAGAAGATACATTTTCAAAGAAAGATCCCAAAGGAAGGACCCAAAACAAAAATGTTAGCAAGACTGGCTACTACAAAAATAAGCAAGCTGTTCACCAGGAAGCCATCAAGGCAAGCAATCAAGTTCCTTCAGGACAAACTCCCTTCTAAGATTGAAACTCAAAAGGAACACATGAACAGGCATGTAAGCTTGCTGGTGACCAAATTATTCTACTGGTGAGTGGAAGAGGGGGAAAGGCAGCAATGAAAATGGGCTTCCATTTCTTCCATTGACTCCCATGGACCTGGAAATGAGAGAGAGAAGAGGAAGGACTGGCTGTTCCAAAGTGTGGTGAGACCTGGGGATACTTGAACCCATATACCAGGACATAGTCACAGAGAGCTAGAGCTGAGAGTGAAGCATCCAGCTGATATGAAGTGAAGGGAGATGCACAAGAGCACCCAAACTTGCAGATAGTACCCATTTGACCTAGTCTTGATTGCTTGATCTACAGAGCTTGACTTGTTGTTGTTAAGTAGGTACCAACTTATAGTGACCCTATGTACAGCAGAACGAAACACTACCCGATCCTGGGCCA
>NW_006408638.1:3587774-3590288 GCF_000296735.1 Chrysochloris asiatica
TGATACATGCAGGGGATTATAATCATTGTAATGAAACAAGGTGTATGATTTGTTGAATGTAAAACTGATGATCTGCCCTGTAAACTTTCACTCAAATTCACACACACAAAAAAAAAAAACTTAAAAAAAAAAAAAAAAGTAGATTGAAACTGCAAGAAAAAAAGAGGACTACAACAATTTAAAAAAAAAAAAAAAAGGGAAAAATGAAGATGCAAAAGAATGGAAGACATGATGCAAGTAAGGGAAGCTCAAGAAAGGAAAGTATAATGAAACAAGAAAAGACCTGGAGTTAGAAAAGAAAAGGGAAGAACATGCTCAACAGTTCTCAAGCTGAAAGAATTGAAGAGTAAATTTAAGCCTCACTTTGCAATATTTAAGAACTCTAGGGGCAAAATTCAACAAACTGATATACCTAACACTGAGGTACTCACTCATCTATGCCAAGAATTTGGAAGATAGCTACATGGCCAACTGATTGGAAATGATTCCTATTTGTGCCTCTCCCGAAGAGAAGTAACCAAATGGAATGTGGAAATCATTGGACAATATCATTATCACACCCAAGTAAAATTTTTATAGAGATAATTAAAAAAACAATTCCAACAGTACACAGACAGAGGACTGCCAGAAGTTCAAACTTGAGTCAGACAGGGACATGGAATGAGGGATGTCATTGTCATATTAGATGAATCTTGTCTGAAAGTAAAGAACAGCAGAAAGGTGTTTACCTGTACTTTATTGACTATACAAAGATTTTGACTGTGTGGTTGATGACAAACAGTGGATAACATGGCAAAGAATGGGTATTTCAGAACACTTTATTGTGCTTATGACTAACCTGTACAGAACAAGGAAGCACTGAATGAATCAAAATCAGGAAATACATGCTGCAGGTTCTTTCACCATATTTATTAAATCTGCATGCTCCGTAAATAATCTGAGAAGATGGATTATAAGAAGACGAAAACGGATTCATGATTGGAGGAAGATTCATTAACAGCCTGCAATATGCAGATGATACAACCTTGCATGCTGAAGGACAAGACAATGTAAAATACTTACTGATGAACATCAAAGCCCATAGCCTTCAGTATGAGTTACACCTCAATGTGAAGAAAACAAAAATTCTGGACTAATAAATAAGTTCATGATAAATAGAGGAAACATTTTTCAAAGTTGTCAAAGACTTCTTTTTGCTTGGATCTATAATCAACACTCATGAAAGCAGCAGTCAAGAAATCAAGTGTATTGCATTAGGTAAATCTGCTGCACAAAACTTCTTTGAAGTGTTCAAGAGCAAAGATGCAAGTTTTTTGTTTTTATTGTGAATTATGTGGGTTTACATGGGAAAACATCAGTTTTACATTCATCCTATCATATTTTGTTTCATTGCAATGATTACAATCCCCTCTATGCATCATCAAATAACCAAAGGATACTCCCCACAGCCTCCCCCGACTAGGCCACCAGCACACAGCCCCTCTCCCTCCCTGAGTCCACTGTCCCCAGCTGCTCCATCTGTCCACGTCATCATCTCTGTCTCCATCCCTGGAGTCACTACCTCACTGGGTAGGGTCACACTCTCCGATCTTCTCACTTGATGTTCCAGGAACCTCTGCTCCTGGGCTGCAAAATCAATCTCTCCCCTCCTTTTGTCAAAAAACATCTACCTTTATAATTCCAACCCTCACAGTCAGTCCTGATGGCAATTATTCACTATTTTACCACAAGAGTCTTATCCCCATTTCCTTTCTCCAGCCCGGTCCCAACAGATTGTAAATCATTTTTACCTACCCCGCCCCATCTGGAACTAGGGTCTCTCTTGAAAGCTTGTAAGACAGTCGCTTATTGTCTTTATAGCGCACAGCCCCCCGCCCGATTTTGGGTAGCCAATGTCTAAGTTGCCCATCCCTGTGAACCCTGTGTACCGAGGGGGTGGGAGTGATCCTCGCTGTAAAGATTTGTTCCCTTTTTTGAGCTACTACATCCATACATATATGTAAAGTTCATCAAATTGTAGTCAGTTACTCTATTTTTTTACTTCCCTCTTCTTTCTTCTTCTAGTCGAGTTCTGATCATCCAGCCATCGAAGGCAGGTCAAGTGGGTACTATCTGCAAGTATGGGTGTTCTTATGCTTCTCCCTCACTCCATATCAGCTGGATACTTCATTCACTCCACTCTCTAATCCTCTGTGGCCATGTCACTGCCTCTGGGCCCAGGAGTCCCCGGATCTTGCCATAACTGCTGGCCATCCAGGTCTCCACCCAAATTCACAGGAGTCTATTGAGTGTGGTCAGACTTAGATCCCAACTTCATTGCTGTTTTTTCCTCCTCTTCCCCTTATCAGTGACCAACGTGGTCACCAACAAGACCACATGCCTGCTCATGGATTCCCTTTGAGTCTTAGTCTTGGAAGGGAGTTTGCTCTGAGGGGACCCTAGCACTTGCCTTGATGCAAAGATGCCAGTTTGATGAATAAGTTGCATCTGACCAAAGCCATGGTATTTTCAATA
>NW_006408638.1:3591213-3594955 GCF_000296735.1 Chrysochloris asiatica
TGATGGAATGCAAATTGAAATCTTTTAACAAGCTGATGTAGCACTGGAGATGGTCACTCATCTATACCAAGAAATTTAGAAGACAGCTGCCTGGCCAACTGATTGGAATAGATTCATAATATGCCTATTCCAAAGAGAAGTGACTCAAAGAAATATGGACATCATCTAATAACATCTTTAATATCATAAGATGCAAGTAACATTTTCCCAAAAATAATTTTTAAGTGATCATAGCAGTAAATCTACTGGGTTCTGGCAGAAGTTCAAGTCAGATTCAGAAGAGGACATGGAACTAAAGATATCATTCCTAATGTCAGATGGATCTTGGCTGAAAGCAGAGAATATCCAAAAGATATTTACTTGCATTTTATTGACTATGCAAAGGCATTTGACTGTATATATCATGAAAAACTACACAAAGAATGGGTATTCCAGAACACTAATTATGCCCATGAGGAACTTGTACAAAGATAAAGGCAGTCATTAGATCAGAACAAGTGGATAAACATGGTTTAAAACCAAGAAAAGTATGCATCAGTATTGTATCCTTTCACCATATTTATTCAATCTGTATCCTGAGATAGCAATCCTCAAGAAATGGGATTATATGAAGAAGAATGTGGCATTAGGATTGGAGGACAACTCATTAACAATCTGTGATATACAGATGATCCAACCTTGTTTGTTGGAAGTGAAGTGGACTCCAAATACTTACTGATAAATATCAAAACCTACAATATTCAGTGCAGATTGCACTCAATATAAATAAAACAAAAATTCCCGCAACCAATAAATGTTATTGTTATTAAGTGCCATTGAGTTGATTCCAATGCACAGCAGTCCTGAATGGATTTTCTGATGAATGGTTCTTGGGTTTGAACTACCAGCTTTGTAGTTCAAGCCAGTTTTGTGGTTCAAGCCAACCTTGTGATCCAGTGCTTATCCTACTGTGCACACCAGGACTCCAATAAGTAACATCATGATAAATGGTGAAAAGACTGAAGTTGTCAAAGACTTAAGTTTGCCTGGGTCCACAATCAACACCATGAAAGCTGCAGTCAAGAAATCAAAGGACATATTTCACTAGGCAAATATGCTGCAAAAGACCTCTTAAAAGTGTTCAAGATCAAAGATAACAGTTTGAGGATTAAGGTATGCCTCCTGACCCAAGCCATGGTATTTTCAATTGCCTCATATGCATATGAAAGTTTAACAATGAATAAGAAAACTGGTAGATGAACACATTCGAATTAGAATTGAATAAGAACATTAAAATACTATGGGATGCTAGAAGAACACATAAATCTGTGTTGGAAGAAATACAGCCAGAAGGCTCCATAGAAGCCAGGATGGAGAGATTTTGTCTTTCATACTTCAAACATGTTACCAGGAGGTACCAGTCCCTGGGGAAAGATATATTGTTTGGCAAAGTGATGTTGTTGTTGTTATGTGCCATCGAGTCACTTCGAACCCATAGCGACCCTGTACAGGCTTTCCAAGGCTGTAAATCTTTACGGGAGCAGAAAGCCTCATCTTCCTCCCGCGGAGCAGCTGGTAGTTTCAAACTGCTGACCTTAAGGTTCGCAGCCCGATTCGTAACCACTACACTACCAGAGCTCCTTAGGTCAGCGAAAAAGAGGAAGACCTTCAATGAAATGGATTGGCATAGTGACATCCCCCATGACCTGAAACATAACAAATATGAGGATGGCGCAAGACCGGGTAGTGTTTCGTTCTGTTGTGCATAGGTTTTCTATTAAGTCAGAAATGACTGATGCATCTAACAACAATTCCAAATTGCATAGGCGTCCTAGGCAGGAATCTGTTGCATAAAGTCTTATTTTACTTTGTTCAGAAACATGGTGTCTGTTCTTTATATATGAAAAGAACAGAAAAGAGAAGAAAAATGGCATCATAATAACAATAAATTAAAAAATCTAAATAGTCAGTGGAATTCTTTTTCCTTATCTTAAATTCAGAACTATCAGCATTTGTTTGCTTAACAAGTCACAAGTCACTTTTTGCCTTATGACTTATTAAGGAAATCAATGGTATTTCACTACTAAGTTATATTCTTATTCATCACTGATTAACCAAAACATTGACTTGACAAAATAGCATGTTAGAAAGTATGATGTTAAGCTCTGACATGGAACTTAAGCAAGTATTCTCTTGTCATGTTTTCAGAACCTTTGTGAGGAAAAGCCACATTATTTTATGGAAATATTTCTCCCCTTATAAGTCATAAAAAGAGATAACATGCACTGAAAGGATTCAAGTAAAAAATTTAACTGTATTGATAGCACTTTGTAAACCTATAATTGTAGCTATAAGGCTTAGCTTAGAATAAAAAGAACAAGTAACAACAGGAGGACTTGTAAAAGAATATTTCTAAGACTTAATATTGAAAATCCATTAAAAAAAAAAAAAACCTGCCAGAACCTTGAAAATGCTGCATCATTTCCCACAACAACTCATGTCATCACTAACACCTAAGGCATAAGAGATCCATGCCGCTTGCCTGTCTTGGGTGTTAGTGAGATTATAGCAGCCACTGAAAAAGAACTCAGATTTTGGCACACACACAAAAATCATTTTTCACTTGAATTCATTTGCTCCTTTCTTCCAAGTCAATGTGTACTTAGTTAATGATTTTGATGCCATTTTGGACCAAATCGAAGAAACTTTGAGCCAAATGTACAGCTTATTTCATGGTATGTTTAGAATCAAGTCTTTATTGCCAAAATGAGGAAGAAAGTTGGATAAAATCTGAGCTTTACAGACAGTTCCTCTGGAAACTTCTAAACATAAAATCCACCTTGTCTGTCCAGAATTACGTGAATTATCAGAAAGTGCTCATTTGCATATAATAGTGGTTTCCTTTCTGACAAAATCTTTGTGTTTCATGAAACCAACTGCATTTGTTTTCACTTTCCACCAACCAGTTGGAATACATGGACCAAAATAACACATTAGAGAATAAAATGGCACACATGGAATAGTTTTCATCAACCAATGCTATGTGAACTCTCTATTCGTAGAAATTCCTTGTTGAGTCGGTTTTGACTCATAGCCACCCTGTGTAGGCTTGTAAAGGAGTGGCTGGTGAGCTTGAACTGCTGACCTTGCAGTTCAAACTGACCTTTCAGTCCAGTGAATTAGCCTGCAACATCATACCAGGACTCCTATCAAAGCTTAAATACATTCCAAGAACAATGCTGTAAAGCCAAAGTGTAGTGAAACAACTAGTATTATCTTTAATATTTATATGTAGCCAAATAGTTCAATTAAAAAATGATCAAAGTACATGAACAGAAACTTCAACAAAGAGGACATTCAATCTGTAAAAAAATATATGAGGAAATGTTCTTGATTATTAGCCATTAGAGAGATGAAAATCAAAACAACAATAAGTTATTATCTTAGCCAAACTTTAATAGCAAAGTTCAAAAAAAACTGAAAACAACAAATGCTGGTGAGAGTGTGCAGACACTGGGAACCTCCAACACTGCTGGTGTAACAAAGGCCACAGTCTTCATTACGGGTTTTACCTCAATGTAAAGAAAACAAAAATCTTTACCACAACACTAATAAATAATATGATAAATGGAGAAAGTTTGAAGTTATCAAAGATTTCATTTCGCTTGGATCCAGTATCCACACTCATGGAAGCAGCAATCAAGAAATCAGTTGATCTTGGGCCCAGAGTCAGTGACATAGCCACAGAGGATTAGAGTGGTGA
>NW_006408638.1:3596100-3597821 GCF_000296735.1 Chrysochloris asiatica
GATGGTGATACTTCATCTTTCATATTTCAGACATATTATCAGGGGGTTACAATCCCTGGAGAAGGCTATTATGTTTGCTAAAATTGAGTGTCAGTGAAGAAGATGAAGTCCCTCAATGACTGCAGTAATGGGCTCAACCTTAACAATGATTGTTAGGATGGCACAAGATTATGCAGTGCTTACTTCTGTAGTGCATATATCACTATAAGTCAGAACCAACTCAATGGCACCTAGAAACAACAATGATGGTTACCAGGACTGGGAGGGAAGGGAAGGAGCGTAGGTAGGTTTGAACAGTCTACATTGTGGTTAGCAGTGCAGTGCTTATCCTACAACAACACACCAGGACTCCAGGACTCCACATACAGCATTCTACAAAATTATATTAATTAAAAGATAACCTTTGCTATACATTTATTCTGTATCAGACATCTAAGTACTTTTATTTCATTTAATCCCATAACAGTATGAAGAGAGAGATCACATTACTATTTCTACTTACAGTTGTGAAAACTTAAACAAGCTAGCTAACTCACATGAGATCATATAGCCGAATATATGATTAAACCAGAATATGAAACTTTTGCTTTAGCAATTACCACTGCTAAAAAGTAAGAGATATGGCCCCAACCCATGAATTTTTCTGGTTGGAATAAAGGAACTTTCTAGAAAGAATGGACTGAGAAGAGTTCTGATCCATTGTGTGAGACATTTAAATTGTCTGTACCTCTGAAATAGGTTGATAATGATAGAAGTATCAAACATTTGCCATTATTTTATCCAACAACTCTTGTGGACTTCCATTTCATGCCTCATTTTAAAAGTGAAGAAGAAGGATATCTGCTTCCAGGAAGTTGGAGTGAGTATATGCTTTCCTATTCATCCCACTTTTATTGTGTCAATAATTATACTAGACACGACACATAAAATGAACGTAAGAAAATGTTGAAAATTTGAGATATGGAAGACAACTAGGGACATTAGAACATAGGAAGTAATGCAGTGGTGATTTCCTGGGTTTTCCTTTAATCTGTTATGTCCTAGATTTAGAGTGGAAAAGTCAAAAATCTAGAAATGCCCATGGGTAGAGACCTAAAATACAATTATAATCTGCTTTCTGTGGCCATAGGATCAGGGAAGGAGAAGAGGCCTCACTATCACTGTGTCAGAAGGGACTTGGTGAGGAGCTGAACTCCCACAAAGATTGCCCCCTTTGAAGATTTAACAGAGGCGAAGTGGAGAATCTGGACTTCTACCTCCATCCGGCTGTAATGAAGTAGTGCCACGCTGTCCTCTGCCAAAGCCGTATAAAAAATAAATAAGTAAACAAATAAAATCAACTAAAATAGAGTGTCTCAGAATATACTATGAGAATTTACAGAAAATGGAATCAGCAAATTTAAAGACAGAACATTAAAGTTTGGCAAACATGGAAAACAGAGAAAAACTGAAAAACAAAAACAAAACCCCAGAGCCATAGAGACTTGTGGAACAAAAATAAAAGATCCAACAGTAAGGCCAAAAAGTAATGGCTTTGAGTTTGTTTTGGGTGTTTTTGTTTGGTTTTTTTTTTTTTCTGGATTTTAGTTTGTTTTGGTTTATAAATGTTGACAAAAAGATTAAAATAAACTCATATCAAGTAGATTCTAACTCATAAGACCCTGTTGTTAAGGACAGAGTAGAACTGTTCCTTAGGATTTCTGAGACTTTAAATCTTTACC
>NW_006408638.1:3599061-3600363 GCF_000296735.1 Chrysochloris asiatica
AAGTGCAGCCAGAGTGCTCCTTGGAGGCCAAGATGGCCAAACTTTGTCTCTCTTACTTCAGACATATTGTCAGGAGGAACCAGTCACTGGAGAAGGATATCATGTTTGGTAAGGTGGACGATCAGAGAAAAAAGGGAAGACCCTCAATGAGATGGACTGGCCAAATAACAGCATTGATGGACTCAAGCGTGGCAACAGTAGTGAGGTTAGCCCAGGATCAGGTAACATTTTGTTCCGCTGTGTATAAGGTAGCTATGGGTCGGTACCAAATTGATAGCACCTAACAACCATAACAACAACATATACTACCTAGAAGTCTTTCAGCGGTAGAATGTGTTAAACTGTGGTATATCCATTCCACAAAAAACTACTCATCAATTAAAAAGGAGCAAACTATTGAAACATGTAACAATTTGGAATTATATTGAGTGAAAAATGCCAGTTCTAAAAAGTTACAGACAGTGTATCATTCTATTTGTAGAACAAAACATACACCATTTCAAAAATTTCTACAAGTATCATTGATTACATTCTTCATGTTGTGCAATACTATCCTTTTCCAAATAATTCCATCTGCATTAGCATAAACTTAATGCACCTTATCTGAACTCACTACCATCGAGTCAATTCCAACTCATAGTAAAACTATACAGGGTATCTGAAGCTGTAAATCTACATATTCACTTATGTCTATATATTCAATTATGTCATATAACTGAGATCATACAATATTTGCCTTTTGCAACTGTTGTATTTTGCTTAGCACAAGACTTTCAAGATCCATTCAGATTGTGGTGTGCATCAAAACTTCATTTATTTTTATGACTGCATAGTATTCCATTCTATGTATGTGTCATGTTTTGTTTATCCATACATCTGTTACTGGTCAGTATGGTTGTTTCCACATTTTCACCAATGTGAAAAGTGCTACAGTGTGCACTGGCGTATTTTATGATAATCTTGAAATGACAAAACCAAACTAATAAAGAATGAATTTACTGTTTTCCTGACATTAAGGAAGTATTGGGGGACAAAGGGAAATGGGTGAAGCTATAAAAGCATAAAAATGCAACATGTGTTATTCTTTGAATATCCTGATAGTGAGATTGCCCTGTTTATCATTGCAGAAAACTAAGTGAAGGCTACAAAGAATTTTCTCTGTATTATTTCTTGTATCTACATCTGAGTCTACAACTATCATCTTGAAAAAAAAAGTTTGAAAAAAAATAAAGGTAGAACAAACAAGACGGCGGATGAGATAGCAGTGCAGTAAGGAGCTCCATCAGTGACAACACAGAATAC
>NW_006408638.1:3602158-3610112 GCF_000296735.1 Chrysochloris asiatica
ATAAGAACAGAGGATCTGGGAGATCAGTCTGTGATCAAAACAATTACAATGTGAAAGAAAGTAAACACAGAGGAACAGAGATCCAAGTGGTGATAAGGTTAGGTAGATTACAGGATGAAATTGTTGTTGTTGTTAGATGCCATTGAGTCGGTATCGACTCATAGTGACCTAATGCACAGCAGAACAAAAAACAGGATAAAATATAATGTCTTAAATCGAAGGAAGAGCTAATGGAATATAAGGTAACCACAACATGGGGTTGGGGTGGGAGGTTTAGTTCAGGTGTTGGGGAAGGCAGTACAAGAAGGCTGAGGAGGTGGAAGAACAAGATAGATAGGGGAACACTGAGACAGGTTTGCATGGCCTGAGTGGGACAGAGGTAAATACTGATGCATGTTCAACCTTGGAACAACAGGGCTCTGGGATACAGGAATCTAAGCATAGCTTGAAGAGGTTAAATAACACTAAAATCCTTGACTGCCTTATGAATATTAGTTTCCCTTGCCTACTATTGTAAAATAGACATTTGTGTGGGATAGAAAGGAATGCTGGGAAACATGATTACCGAAAATCTGTAAGCCCGTCTTCAGCCTATAACTGATTGGAATACCAAAAAGTGATTCTAGAACTTGCCCAGTGAAATAGGCCTCTTGAAAATCTTTGCAGAGTATAAGACCTTAGGTGGAATCCTGAGTCCCATCCAGCACATTATGAGGTGGACATTGCACTAGCAAGGACAAGCAGAGCAGCCTGGAACAGCTAGAGCAACAGAAGATACATCTTCAAAGAAAGATCATTAGAAAGAACCCAAAACAAAAATGTCAGCATGACTGGCTACTACAATAATATGCAAGCTGTTCACCAGGAAGCCATCAAGGCAAGCAATCAAGTTTCTTCAGGACAAACTCTCCTCTAAGACTGAAACTCAAAGGGAGCACACGAACAGGCATGTAAGCTTGCTTGTGACCACATTGGTCTACCAGTGAGTGGAAGAGGGAGAAAGGAAGCAAGGAATAATTGGGCTGAGTTCAACTTGACTCCTGTTGACCTGGAGATGAGAGAGAGAAGAGGAAGGGCTGGTTGGTCCAAAATATAAGGGGACATTTAAGCCCATGGACAGGCACATAGCTACAGAGGGCTAGAGCTAAGAGTGAAAGAAACATTCAGCTGATATGAAGTGAGGGGAGATGCACAAGAACACCCAAACTTGCAGACAGTAACCATTTGACCTAGCCTCAATGACATGATAATCAAAGCTCGACTAGAGGAAGATTTTTATAAAGGAAACAAGGTAAATTGCTACAATTTTATGAACCTGACCTATAATCATGGAGGTAGTATCTCTAACAGAGATACCAACAGAGAGGGAAGGAGTCTTCATATCAAGTATGAATGTTATCCCCTCTGTACACAGGGTATAGAGGGATATACAACCCTAGTTTACAAGATTTCAAAAGAGAGTTTAGTTTAAGAGTGCATTGTGGGGAAAGGGAGAAAGAGTCCCCAATGAGTAGATTTCATCTTGTCTAGATGGGTCTGGCAAAAAGAGATGAGGATAAGGTTCATGTGATTCAATAGTGAATAGCTGTCATCATGGTTAATTGCGACTGTCACAATTGTAAAGGTAGAAGTTTTGTAACAAAAACAGGGGAGTGGTTAATCTCACAGTCCAGAAACAGAGGACCCTAGGACCATCAAGGGAGAAGAGCACAAACAGAATGCAGGACCTTATCCAGAGAAGCAGCGACACCCAGAGACGGATGCAGAGATGGGGTCATGGAGAGGGGGAGTAGCTGAGGACTGTAGATTTATGGAAAGAGAGGGGCTGGTGGCCAGGAGGCTGACTTGCAGAATGTGCCTTTTAAAGGTGTCATCCCTGTCAACCCTGTGTACCAAGGGGGTGGAAATGATTCTTGCTGTGAAGATTCATTCTCTCTTTGAGATGCTACATCCATAAGTATAGAGTATAGATCAAGTTCATCAAATTGTTGCAGATTAGTCTTTTTTCTTCTAGCCGAGTTCTGATCATCCAGCCATTGAAGCTAGGTCAAGTGGGTACTACCTGCGAATATGGCTGTTCTTTACATCTCCCCTCATTTTATATCAGCCGGATGCTTCACTCTCCACTCTAGTCCTCTGTGGCTATGTCCCTGTCCCTGGGCCCAGGAGTTCCCAGCTCTCGCCATACTGCTGCCCAACTAGGTCTCAACCCAGGTTGACAGGAGACTATTGAACATGGTATACCTAAGTCACAACTTCATTCCTGTTTTTCCCCGACTCCCCCTTATCGGTAGACTAATGTGGTCACTAGCAAAACCACATGCCTGCTCATGTATTCCCCTTGAGTCTCGGTCTTGGAAAGGGGTTTGTCCTGAGGGGACCCTACTGCTTTCCTTGATGGCTCCCTGGCGAACAACTTGCTTGTTCTTGCAGTAGTCAGTCTGGCTGCCATTATTGATTTTGATTTTTCCTGCTGGTCTTTCTTTCAAGAAATATCTTCTGTTCTTCTAGCCACTCCAGGCTGGTCTGCTTGTTCTTTCAAGTCAACATTTCCCATCTCAGAAGATTCTAGATGGGGATCAGGTTTCCACCTATGGTCTTATGCAAAGTAAAGGCTCCACAGGAAGCCTCCTTCACTAGACAAATTCTAGCCCCATTTTAGGTATTTCAATCAGTTACAGGCTGAAGACAGATTTAGAAGCTTTCTATGGTGATGTTTCTGGCTATTCCTTTCTCTCTCCCTCAAGTGTCTATTTTACAAGGCGAGGGAAACTATTTTACAAGGCTGTCAAAAGACAGCAAGTGTCTTAACATTATTTCCCCTATTTCACCCCCTGGCCTGTTTTTATTTGTTTGTGTAAACCAAGTTAGGATTTTGAAGACTATAAGAAAGTTTCTGAACATTGTCATCCTTGAGTTCTCAGGAGTTCAAAGAACAAGTAGAGTTTGAATTGGCTGACAACTTTTATTAAATGTATTCACTCATGAATATTTATTGGAACCACTAGTCTGGGAACCACAAGGTTGGCAAACAAACCAGATGTTCCTTAGAAACCCTATACAGGGTCATTATGAGTCAGAACCTACTTGATGGCAGTCAACAACAACACTCTATGCCTAGCACTCCCTTGGTGCTGGGAATGGATACAGACAAACAGGAAATGACTACAACATTGTGTGCGAAACTCTATAATAGACATAAACACAAGTGTTAGTAGAGGACAAATGAAGTCAAATAACTTAACCTTAAGTTGAGTTTTCATACACATGCTATTGATTTCTAAACTCAGAAACCTATGGTAACAGAGGTGTCCACAGCCCCATAGACAGATATCATTTGGGCTTAACGGTTTTCAGGTGACAAGTTACTGAAAGTTCCAGAAATCTGTAGGTATCTGACACCTAAATCCAGACTGCCTGTGCCAAGCAGCCTAGCTCATTGTTAAGGTTGCTGGTCCCACCTTCACTTTTAATGAGCCCACCATTAAACAACTGACATGGATTTTGGTTTGCAAAGCACTTGCCCCACAGGCCTCTCTGTGGGACATTCTTCTATATTTAGCTTCTCCTTCTAGTGAGCTTTTTCTTCCTTCCCCAATAACACTAATCTTTATACTTTGTCTTGTAGCTTTTTAGAATCTGCCTGAGCCCTATCACATGACAAGTGAACATCCATCGAATATTGCAAAACAGGATTTCTGGGTGATGTTGAAATGGAAATCATAAGAAGGTATGTTGAGGTTTTACTCTAAACTTATATAACATGAGAGGAACAGACTTATTGGAGGACAACCAGATATCCTCATGGACAGAGTGACCTTAGGTTCCCTGTGTAAACCCAGCACTCCCCACTCCAGACTGCTGGATGGTGTTAGTGTCTGGTTTGTCTTATTTGATTATGAGTCCCCTGGGCAGGAACTTTGTCTAATTCCATGTTCTCTACAACACCTAGCCCATTGCTGGCACCACCAAAGGCCAAAGAACACTCAATCTCTGTTAACTAATAATAGGATTGACTTCACAATTTAACTTGATGAGGTTTCTGTCATTTTTATGCCAGTATTCCTTCTGACTTATATTTCATATTTGTGTCTGGAGAGTAAGGTTCATGTGTTACTGAATCACCTCTGGGCTGATCTTCTTTTCAGGAAATGTAGGCATGAGGTTGAGTGTTTTTCAACCACGGGTTTTGGGAACACAGACTGCTAAAATATGCTGGGCTACACAAAGGGGAAATGTTTCTGACTGCATTACTTTTTTTCAATAATCATGAGAATCTCTTTGAGCCAAGGATGCAGACTGGTTAACAGATGTGATCATAAAGCCATCAGGTCTCTTCAATACAAACACTTCATTTTAGCTTTCCTATCCCTACAAAAAATGGTCAGCCTTTCTGTCTAATAAGAAATAGTCATTTAGTTTTACTGAATTTATAGGTAAATTCCTCGTGATGCTATTTAAGTCACTATATTAATTTTAGTTAGTAGAAATCAGATATTCCATATAAATTTTCACAATATGAACACAACAAAGAATTTTTCTATGCAGTTCTATTCAACTGAAAATGGAAAATGTCTAATTAAAAAAAAAGACACTTTTGTTACACAGTTTTTTCCTTACCATTTAATGTGTCTTACAATTTTTTGTTGAAACTAACTTGATATATTTTGTAATAGGAACTGAGATAAATAGGCTCAATATGAAGTTATTGCTAATCTGGCTAGTAATTAAGCTATGTTTAATGTCTGCTGTATCCATAGTAGTTACCACAAATCAGAATCAGAATAAACTCTTCAAGAGCAGGTTTGGTTTTTTGGTTCATAGCAGTCTACAAATTCTTCTAGTATACTGCATTGTGCCCCTTGTTGTCTATGGACTTCCCAAATAATTCCTCCTTAGAAACATCATGTTTTATCATTGTTTCTATTATAATCCACTATATTGGATCCTAGTTGATGTGCTGGTAAGGTATGAGGGAGGGAAGGTGTCATTTAGTTGCCTAGTGTCCTTGGGAAGAAGTTCTGGCTCTGGTGGTACAATTGTTCAAACATTTGAACAATTCCATAAATGGAATCAGTTGGCTGTTCAATCCCAACAGTCACTCTGCTGGATAAGATCCCTAGTTATTTGTTCCTGTAAAGATAATCTATTTCTATCAAGTTGATTTCAACTCATAGAGACCATTGGGATAAAACAGAACTGTTTCATTGAGTTGCCACAGAGAAGCAGACTTCTACATCTTTCTCTCTCAGAGCAACTGGTGCTTTAAAACTACTGACCTTTCAGTAATAGTGCCTAAAGCTTAAGTCTGAAGCTCTGGAATGATTGAGTCTAATTAACAAACACTCTAGATAAACAAACAAAGAGAAAAGCTTCTTTTATTAGGAACTTAACTACTACAGCAAAGAGGGTAGTTTGCTAGTTTGCTAGGTGACTTACTAAAAATCAAGGCTTTCTTCTTTCTTTGATTATCTGGAGTGTTTGCTAATTTGATTCAATCACTCCAGAGCATTAGACACAAGCTTTAGGTAACCAATTTTGGGACCCAGACGTAGGACTCCACTCTTGTTTTGTCACCCAAGTGTCTAGTACTGGGGCGAGCAGATAGTAGAGATGGTATATCCCTCCTGGAGTTTAGGAGGTATCTGGTCCAGGGCCTCTCATATACCAGTAATGGAGGATGACTCCACTGCACTTGAGTTGGCAGTAAGCAGAAAGAGATGCTACTGACAGGGTAAATACATACATAACTTGTTAGCTCTGGGATTATAAGCCCCCTGGAAAAGCTGGTGGGGCATTTGTTCCCTTCTAAGGAGCTCTGGTAGCGTAGTGGTTACGAATCAGGCTGAGAACCTTAAGGTCAGCGGTTCAAAACTACCAGCTGCTCCATGGGAGAAAGATGAGGCTTTCTACTCCCGTAAAGATTCACACCCTCGGAAACCCTATACAGGGTCGCTATGGGTCGGAACCGACTCGATGGCACATAACAACAACAACAAGAACAGTAAGTAATATGAGGACAATCCAAGAATGGGTGAAAGTCCTGTGAGAACAATCTAAGAATGGATGAGAGTTCTATGAGGACTATCCAAGAATGGATGAGAGTTCTATGAGGACTATCCAAGAATGGATGAGAGTTCTATGAGGACTATCCAAGAATTGATGAGAGTTCTATGAGGACTATCCAAGAGTGGGTGAGAGTTCTATGAGGACTATCCAAGAATTGATGAGAGTTCTATGAGGACTATCCAAGAGTGGGTGAAAGTCCCGTGAGGAAAGTCCAAGACTGGGTAAAAGTCCCATTAGCAGAGCATGAGGTAAATCCAAGAACAGATGATAAGTTCTGTGAGAAAGACCAGCTCAGGTTCAAGAACAGATGAATGTCCTATGAGGACGCTGGGAATCAGATCCAGAAACAACAGATTGGTTGGCATCTATGAATTTGCCTGGAAATTTTTCATTTTCTTCTAGAAGGCCTTTCTGACTCTTTTGATCATTATAGAGGCTTTTCTGACTTTTGAGACTTTCATTCTAAGCTCCAGTCAGTCTTTGGTGATCTCCTATATTTTACCTCTCTTTTCAGATCTGGAGTCACAAAAACCCTAAAAATTGGCCACAAGGTTGGCTACTGGAATTTAGTTAGTCTGTACAAGACCAGAGCCTAGAATTTTTCACTTAGATAGTGCAAGAATGCACCCTGATGGGGCTCTGTTCTTTAACTGGAGCAGAGCAGGCAGCAGTTTAACAAAGAGTGCTTGCAAGAAGTATCCTACTAAAGTTAGACAAAAGGGATTTACAGTGGGATAAAAGAGAAAAAAATGAAGACAATTGACAGAAAATTTGTCTCACTGTGTGAAACTGGAACTAGTGCCAGTGAAATTCCTGATATGAGCCCCCTTGGGCTCATTTTGGGGAAATGGTGTTACTTTGGGAAAGCGACACCTGAAAGAAGTAAAAGCTCAAGATGCTATGTAGCTCTGTTTGGCTACATTATGAACTGGCAAGTGGAGTTATTTAAGTTCTATTTCTGGTTTTATTCTGATTCACTGTGCTGGGATAGAAACAACTGTAAAATAGTCTCTGAGGGATGGATGTTCTAGTAAACTAGAAATCTCTGTGAATGTGCTTCTAAATTGTTGAAGCCCAAGAAGGACCTGGTTTTGTTCTGTTTTTTATCCTAATTTTGACCTAGGTTAAATTAAACGTGTGGGAGAAAGAAAGAGAGAGAGAGAGAGAGAGAGAGAGAAAGGGTAATCAGACAAGCATTCCAGATACACTCTAATTAAGAGTTTTTCAGCTATGATCCCATTGGGGAAAACTAAATAAGGTTTCCCACTAATGCTGTGTGCAAAACAAACTGGGTTCCCATATTGTTATGTTATATGGAATTTTATAAGCTTAAGGAGCTCTGGTAACGACTTTCCTTATTGAAGGATTCTCTGGGCAAATTATTGAATGATGCAGAAAGCATCAAAAGAAAATAGAAGGAATATACAGAGTCACTGTACCAAAAGGAAATGGTTGACATTCAACCATCTAAAAAGGTAGCATATGATCAAAAGCCAATGATACAGAAGGAAGAAGTTCAAGGTGCATTGAAGGAATTGGAAAGGAACAAGGCTCTAGGAAATGATGGAATAAAAGTTGAAATATTTTAAGAAAGTGAGCCGACACTGGAGACACTCACTCATCTCAGCCAATAAATTTGGAAGACAACTATCTGGCCAACTGATGGGAAGATATCCATATTTGTGCCCATTCCAAAGAGAGGTGACCCAGCAGAATGTGGAAATCATTGGGAAATATCTCTGCTATCCCATCTGAGTCAAGTTTTGCTAAAGGTAATACAGAAATGGCTACAATCATACATTGACAGAGAAATTCCAGAGGTTCAAGCCAGATTCAAAAGAGGCTGTGGAATGAGGGATATCATTGCTGATGTGCAATGAATCTT
>NW_006408638.1:3611756-3615207 GCF_000296735.1 Chrysochloris asiatica
CCTCCAAGGAGCACTCTGACTGCACTTCTTCCAAAATGGATGTATTGGCTCTTTTGGCAGCCCATGGCACTTTCAATTTTCTCCAACACCATAACTCAAAAGCATCAATTCTTCTATGGTCTTCCTTATTCACTGTCTGGCTTTCGCATGCATATGAGGTCATTGAAAACACCATGGCATGGGTCAGGCACACCTTAGTCCTCAAGCTGACATCTTTGATCTTCAACACTTTAAAAAGGTCTTATGCAGCAGATTTGCTTAATGCAATATGTCGTTTGATTTCTTGACTACTGCTTCTGTGAGTGTTGATAGTTGTTCCAAAAAGAATGAAGCCTTTGACAACTTCAATCTTTTATAACTGATGTTAAATGGAGGTTCTTGTAATAATTGAGATGAAACAAACTGTATTATTTGTTGAATCGATGATCTTCTCTATAAACCTTCACTCAATTCACAATAAAATGTTTCAAAAAATGAAGATCATGATATAAGAAATATATAAGAAAGGCAAGGAATGGTGGAACTTTTTTTTTTTTCTTTCATATGATCAAGGTCCTTGTTTATTTGCAACTAGAAGTGTAATAGGTAAATTCACAAAAATCTTTAAAAGCTTTAAAGTCAGAAAACACAAAGAACTGGGTTTATCACTGTTAAGATAACGAAGTGTTTCTTACTCATCAGGTTAAAAAAGTTAATTTCAATCTTGTAAAATCTTCTTAGAAGACAAGGATAAATTCCTGAGCATAATGAATTCTGGGCAACTCGAAACTTCATAAAAATTCACAAAAGATCTTTTTGTTAATGACAATGGTACTAAAATGTTTTATTTAATGAGAGGAGTATCTGATTTTCCTTCGGGTTGAAAATTCATGTTGGTGTCTCCTCTTATGTTTTTGGCTAATATTTGCATAATATTGGAGTCCTGGTGTGGCCCTGTGGGTTAATGTGCTGGACCTCAAGGTTGGTTTGAGTCTCACCATCTGTAGTATATGTTCACCCGTCTCTCCTTCGAAACCCTAAACAGGATTGAGTCAGAACTGACTTGACGGCACTTAACAACAACAATAACAACAGCACCATCAATATTGGACTGGAGACACATAATATATCATAATTTTGTTAATCTGAAGTTTTGATCACTGAATTTGGTCACAACTTCATTTCTTTCAAGTCTGACAACTCTAAGGCCAGTCAGTTTACTAAGAGAGTTACTCCACTTAACCATAAAGTTTGATGTAGGTATTTAACTACTTGTTGATTAAGTATATAAAGAATATTGGTTCAAACTTGTTATGTAGTATAGCTAAGGTTAATCATTTATCATTACTGCTATTTCTGTTTAAAGTTTGTAAATTGAATTTACTTGGTTGTGTATTACTTTTATATAATTCCTATTAAATTAAAGGGTTTCCAAGGAGCCACTGGTAGATTTTGAATTGCTGATCTTGTAGGTAGCAGTCCATTGCTCCTCCTACAGTGTCACACCAGGTTTCAAGGTTAGATAGTAAAGCTGTGTATTTTTTGCTTGGGAATATAGAACCTTTACTATGAAGATGACTCTGGGTTTATTTCAAAAAGGTTTCTTTTTCCTCCCTGAGCCAGAGTCTGGTCTTTATTCTTTTAACTACTGATACTTGATATTCTGGTGAGGCTACTGGAGGTAAAATCCAAGAAAGTGTGAGGCCACTCCTAAACTTCAACCACCAGGAGTTAAACACTCCCAAGAGAGTTCACAAGTTCCAGCAATTCATCAAAAGTAATATTAATGTGTTTCAACTAGTGTTCTAGCAGGAAAAGAGCCCACATTCAAACATATTTCACAGAGACTTCTTTATTTAACCTTGAACAGGACAAAGACAAGACTAAGGAAAACAAGTCACCCAGATAAGGTAAACAATCAGTATGAATCTATAATAGTATCGAAGGATTCAAGACCATGGGCTACTTATGTTGTTGTTACTGTTAGATGCCATCTGGTTATTTCTGACACACAGAAATCCTTTATACAATAGTATGAGAGACTGCCCATTCCTACACCATCTTCATAGTTGTTGTTACGTTAAAGTCCATTGCTACTGTCACTGTGCCAATTCCTCTCCTTGGGGGTCCTTCTTTTTTAAAATGACCTTCCACTTTACCAAGCATGACGTCCTTTTCTGGGGACTGGTCCTTCCTGATAACATGTCTGAAGTATGAGAGACAAAGTATCAACATCCTGGTTTCTAAGGAGGCTGCACTTCTTATACAGAACTGTTTGTTCTGGCAGTCCAGTGTACCTTTAATATTATTCTTCAATACCACAACTCAACTGCTTCAATTCTATTATAGTCTTCCTTACTCACTGTCTAACTTCCATATGCATATGAAGCTATTGAAAATACCACGACTTGGGGTAAACATACCTTAGTCCTCAAACTAATATATTTGCTCTTAAACACTTTAAAGAGATCTTATGCAACAGATTTGCCTAATACACTAGGCCATTTGATATCTTGACTGCTGCTTGCAGGAGTGTTGACAGTGAATCCAAGCAAAATGAAGTCTTTTGACAACTGCAGTCTTTTATCCATTTAACATGGTGATGTTATTTATTGGTCCAGTGTTGAGGATTTTTGTTTTCTTTACATTGAGGTACATACTGAAGACTTTGATCTTCATTGGAAAGAACTTCAAGTTTTCATTGCTTTCAGCAAGCAAAGTCATATCATCTGCATATCGCAGATTGTTAGTGAGTCTTCCTCCAGACCTGATGCCACATTCTTCATATAATCCAGCTTCTCAGAATATTTGCACAGAATACAGATTGAATGAGTATGGTGGAAGACTACAACTCTGGCTCACATCTTTCCTGATCTTAAGCCATTCAATAAATTGCCCCTTATTCTGTTCAAACAATTGCCTCTTGATCTATGTACAGGTTCCTAATGAGCGCAATTATATACTCTAGAATACCCGTTTTTCACATTGTTATCCATTTCTTATCATGATCCACACAATTGAAAGCCTTTGCATAGTTAATAAAGCACAGTCAACATCTTTCTGGTAGTGTCTGCTTTTAACCAAGATCCATCTGACATCAGCAGTGATATTTCTTATTCCATGTCCTCTTCTGATTCTGGCTTGAATTTCTGGCCGTTCTTTGTCAATGTACAGTTGCAGTCATTTTTCAATGTTTTCATTTTAGGAGAGAAATATTGGATTATTTGTGAGTGCCATAATGTCAGCAGTTAACTCTCAAGTGACAAAACTGCTAGTAAGTCTAATTGAAACTTTTCTGAAGGCTTGATATTGTCAACATTAAACAAACAGTAAAATAAATGACAGTACTAATAGCTGTAAAACCACATACTCTATCCTTCTGCATGCTAGCCATCATTCAAAGAAAAAAACATTAAATTTACCTTTTGTCAGTAAAATAAACAGAAAGAATGCTGTTGCTGTTACGTGCCGT
>NW_006408638.1:3615512-3616605 GCF_000296735.1 Chrysochloris asiatica
TTCCTGTGATTATGGAAGCTGTATTACCAGTATTTTAAATAAGATTAGGGTCACCCAGGGTGGACAGGTTTAAGTGGAGCTTCCTGACTAAGATAAACTAGAAAGAAGAAGAGGCAGACAATTTCTGCATGTTCAGCAATGAAACCTTTATGAATAGCAGCAGAAAATTGTCAGATATAGTACCAGAAAATGAAAACATTATGAATAACAATAGAATATTGTCAGATATAATGCAAGATTGAGTCATTCAGATTAGAAGTCATTAAAAATATGATTGGGAAGAGCTACTTCTTCAAAGTAGAGTTGCCCATGTCATAAATAAAGCAAAACTTTCTCAACCTTCATTTGCTAATGGAAAACAATACAAAATTGTTAATCTGCAAACAGTCATTAATAATCAGAACATGGAATATACAAAGTATGAATCTAGAAAAATTAAAAGTTGTCAAAAAATTAAAGGAATACGTAAAAATCAGTATCATAGGCAATAGTGGAGTCCTGGTGTGGCACTGTAGGTTAAGCACAGTGAACCACAATATTGGTAGTTCTAACTCACTAGCTGTTCCTTGGAAACATTATACAGGGTCATACTGAGTCAGAATCAAATCGACATCACTTAACAACAACAAACAACAACAGGCATTAATAAGCTGAAATGGATTGATATTGTACATTTTGAATAAGACAATCATGTGACTTATTATGTTGGGAATGACAAATTCAGGAAGAATAGCATTACATTATGAGTTAAAGAGAACATTTCTAGATGCAATTTGAAATATAGGCTATCTTTCTTTTTTTAATGTTTAATTGTGAATTATGTGACAGTTTATATGGGAGAACATTAGTTTTTGATTTATCCTATCGTATATCATTTCATTGCCATGGTTACAATCCCCTCCATGCATCATCAACTAACCAAAGGGTATATACCCTGCAAGCCTGCCTCCCAGTCTTCAGAACACAGCACCTCTCCCTTTCTTGGTCTAAAGTCCTCAGCTGCTCCATCTCTCCATGTCATCCTCTCTGCCTGCATCTCTGGCATCACTGCTTCTCTGGGTAGGATCCTGCTCTCTGCAATTCTCCCTTGATG
>NW_006408638.1:3628745-3639454 GCF_000296735.1 Chrysochloris asiatica
AATTGTTTCCAATGCTGTATCTATCTTATTTGATTGTTCCTGTAGTGCTTTCCTGTAATTTGAAGTACAGTCCGTTTTAGAATAATACCCACATACCTTTAAAGAAGACCAATTAATATCACTTCTTGAGTATGAAATTGATCAACCATGAAAAGAAGATGCAGATAATTACTGGAGATTGGAATACACATTTTGGAAACAAACAGGAAGGATCAGTTGTTGAAAATATAGCATTTGTGATAGAAATGATGCTGGTGATCACATGATAGACTTGTACAAGAACAACAACTTTATTCATTGCAAATACCTTTTTTAAGAAATGTGAAAAAACAACTCTGTACCTGGACCTCAACAGATATAATACACAAGAATCATATTGACTACATCTTTTGGAATAGACTGTGGAAATAATCAATAGCATTAGTTAAAACAAGGCCAGGGGCAGACTGGAACAAACTATCCATTGCTCATATGCAAGTTCAGGTTTAACCTGAAGAAAAATTTTGAAAGCTCACTAGTTCCAAAATATAATCTTGAATATATATCACCTGAATTTAGATAGCATCTCAAGAAAAGATTTGATGTGTTAGATACTAATGACCAATGATCAGAAGAGTCATGGGATGACATCAAGAACATCATACAGAAAGGAAACAAAATGTCATTAAAAAGAAATAAAATGTGAGAATGGATATCAAAAGAGACTCTAAAACTTGTGCTTGAGCACACAGAAGTTAAAACTAATAGAAGAAAGGAGACAATAAAAGTACTGAACACAAAATTTCCAAGGGTAGCTCGAGAAGTCAATGTCAAGTATTATCATGAAATATGCAAAGACCTGGAGTTAAAAAGTTAAAAGGAAATAATGTGCTCAGAATTTCTCAAGCTGAAAGAACTGAACAAAAAACTCAAGCCTTGGGTTGCAAAAGATTCTTTGGATAAAATATCAAATGATGCAGAAAGCATCTAAAAAAGATGGAAGGTATACACAGAATCACTGTTCCAAAAACATTTAGTCAATGTTCAGTCATTTCAAGAGGTAGTATATGATCAAGAACCTATGGTACTGAAGGAAGAAGTTCAAGCTTCATTGAAGGCATTGGTAAAAATAAAGTCTCCAGGAATTGACAGAATACAAATGGAAAGCTTCAACAAATGGATGCAGCACTGGAGGCACTCACTCATCTTTGCCAAGAATTTTAGAAGACAGATACCTCACCAACTATTTGGAAAAGATCCATATTTGTACCCATTCCAAAGAGAGGCAATGCAATGGAATACAGAAATAATTTAACAATACCATTAATATCACATGCAGGTAAAATTATGCTGAAGAAAATTCAAAAACATTTGCAACAGTACATTGACAGGGAAATTCCAGAAACATAAGCCTGATTCAGAAGAGGATGTGGAATTAGGAATAACATTGTTGATGTCAGATGGATCTTGGCTGAAAGCAGAGAATATCAGAACGATGTTTACTTGTGCTTTATTGACTATGAAAAGGCTATTGACAGTGTGGATCATGACAAGCTATTGATAACCCTGAAAAGAATGGGTATTCTAGAATACTAGATTGTACTCATAGGGAACCTGTCCATAAACCAAGAGTCAGTGATTCCAACAAATAAGGGGATACTGAATGGTTTAACCTCAGGAAACATATGCACCAGGATTATATTTTTTCAGCATACTGCACAAATAATCTGAGAAGCTGAACTATATGAAAAAAGACTGTGGCATCTTTTTCAGTTTGGAGGAAAACTCATTAACAAATTGATATGCTGATGATACAAGCTTGCTTGCTGAAAGCAAAGAGGACTTGAAATATTTATTAGTGAAGATCAAAGACTACAGCCTTCAGCATGGACTGCACATGAATGTAAAGAAAACAAAAATCCTTACAACTGGACCAATGGATAACATCATGGTAAATGGTGAAAGAGTGAAGTTTTCAAAGACTTCATTTTGCTTAAAACCACAATCAACACTCGAAGAAACTGCAGTTAAGAAATCATATGATGTATTGCATTAGGCAAATCTACTCTTTAAAGTGCTCAGTAGCAGAGATCAGTCTGAGGACAAAGTTGCCCCTGACCCACACCATAGTATTTTCAATCATCTCATATGCATTTGAAAGTCGGAAAATGAATAAGGAAGACCACAGAAGAACTGAAATGTTTGAACCATGGTATTGGAAAAGAATATTAAAAGTTCCATGGACTGCTGGAAAAATAAACAAATCTGTGTTGGAAGAAGTATAACCAGAAGGGGGAGACTTTGTCTTTCTTTCTTTGGACATGTTATTAGGAGGGACCACTTGCTGGAGAAGGCTGTCATACTTGGTTAAGGGGAGGGTCAATGAAAAATAGGAAGATCCCCAAGTAGATGATTGACACAGTGGTAGCATCAATGGTTTCACACCTAACAACTATTGTGAGGATGGCCATAGACCAGGCAGTTTTTCATTCTGTTGTGCATAATGTTACTCTGAGTCAAAATGAAATCAACAGCACCTAAATACAAAAACAACTGTGTACGAAACTTTGATGGGACTCTAAACTGCTGTGTAAACATTCACCAAACACACACTCACAAACACACAAACAAACAAAAAAAATTTCAGGGGAAAAAAGTCTAGTGGAAGTTCTTTAACAAGCTATATTTGAAACAAGTTTTACCAATAAGTTATAGTGAAATGATCAGTCAGATACACAAAAATATGGAGACTACAGTATACAGTTTAAAACTTTTTGAATAAAAAAATCTGTTGTAGAATATGTAGAAGTTTACAAGGACTTTGGCACATAGTGATAGGAAATTAAAAGTTACTTTTGGATGCAATTGACTCATATGTATTTTATTTATTGATGCCTAAATATGAAAATGCTAATGAAAGATTAACATCAAATACAAATTAGAGTAAAATGTCCTCTTCCCACAATTAAGAGATTTACTCAAACCTGTTTTCTGCAAAAATCTGTCACTTTACTGCACTAGTTTGTTTGACAACACATGAAATAATGAGAACTTACATCTAGTCTTGGCTGTTCAGTTTTCTTTAAACAGAGCACTTTTAAAGATGCCTTCTGTACTGCAAGTGATGTTAAAGTGATTAAAACTATGGTAAAAGTCAACATAAAGTTCAGACTGAGCATTGCCAATTCCTAGAAACTTTTGTAAAGTGTGTCTGAGTAATGTATTTGTCCTTCCACATCACCTCCTCTACTCAATGTATGCACCAAAACCCAAGAGACAGGTTCAGTGTGTTTATAGACGTGGCAGGAGAGCAACAAGGGGAAGAGGAGTGTTCATTATATTACCTCTCTGGGTTAGAAATCACTGGATATTTTACTGGAAATCTAATGGAGAAAAAAATCCATCTTGTTGAGACATATTTCATTAAGTAGCCTCATTCCAACAATTGGCATTTATAAACTTTATTTTCCCTGAGGAATTTCAGTGCTTTGCTATAAATTTTAGTTAAGAGGCAGCAAATGCCTTAGCTAGGTTGACAGTATAGACATTCTTCCAAAAAATTCCCTAACCCATTGCTGTAGAGCTCCTACCCACCTCAAAGTGATCATATAGGACAGAGTAGAACTGCCCCATAGGGTTTCCAAGACTGCGATCTTTCTGATAGCAGACTACCACATCTTTCTCTAGAAGAGCAGTTGGTAGGTGTGAATAACCAAACTTTTGGTTAAAAGTCTAACACTTACCCACTATACTGTCATAGATAGCCTTCACAGATATCTACAGGATGTAACAATTCACTGAATTTTTTTTTTTTTTCTTTCTTACCAGACTCCAAGAATAAGAAGTCTGCTTTGAAAGGGATATAATTATAGCTGAAGACAAGGACAATGACTTTCAAAGGGGAATTAAAAAGAAGTGGAAGAAGCAGGGGATGAGGAGCTCCTCTCCCACCAAATTCTGCCTTTTTTCATATGCTTTTTGATGCTAGGAGCTAGGAAATGAGTGAGAGAGTAAGAAAATGAGAAAGTTAAGACAGGTAGAAATTTGTCTTCTTAATTCTTTGAGATTTACATTTTCCTTCCAACTCACACTTTCTCTTTTTGGATATTTGCAACTCAAACTCTGAGGAAGGATGGCAGAAGAGAATGACTCAAAACTGACTGAATGAAGTGCTAAAGTCTCAGGAATTTTCTTTCAATCTCTGCTCTAACTGTACATGGCTGCTCTGGGATGAATGCAAAGCCTTGATTTCAAACAACTGCATATTCTTGAGGCATGTCTTAAGACCTTGGGATTACACATGGGATTTGTAGTGAGACAGCTTGAGTGTTCACTTAAGGTCTTAGAGTGCCAGTATCTTCTGCAAAAAAAAAGAAAAAAAAAAAAAAAAAGACTTGTATGAGGATTAAATAATGTTCATTGAGAGTTTATCAACGTGTATGAGAGTGGAAAGGGCTCAGGAAATGACTGCTGATAATTCTCTTCAGCCACTAAGGAAGAGCATACATCAGCATCTTCGTTTTGAATCTCTTCATTGAATCAAAATGTGGGTTATGAAGGCCATGATAATCAATATACCATGGCTTCTTATGATGTGAATATGGGTGCTCTACAATGTTGGGCCTGGAGTCCTGCTGTGGCGCTGTGGTCTACTGCGTCAGAAATGCAAAGTCGTTTGAACTGCAAGGTCGCTCATTGAAGCTCACCAGCTCCTCCTTGGAAACCCTGTACAGGGTGGCTATGGGTCGGAATCCACGAGACGGCACTTAACAACAACAGCAATGTTGGGTCTAGACAAATTCCTAAAGTAGACAAAATTTACCTTTAATGTTATTTTCCTGTTCTTTCTAAATTAGCTCTCATTTCCAAGAACCTGCTTGTCGATGTCAAATTTCTGGTCTTATAGCTTAATTTGACATATCTTCACTCTTCTGTGAACCAACATTATGCTTTCCCAAAGTTTTTTTTTGCCTACTCTTGGTGGTTGGTGGCTGTGTGCTGTGGAGTTGGTTCTGACTCATAGTGACCCTGCACAGAGTTTCCAAGGCTGTAAATCTTTGTTGTTGTTAAGTGCCATCGAGTCGTTTCCCACCCATAGCGACCTTGTACAGGGTTTCCGAGGCTGTAAATCTTTACGGGAGCAGAAAGCCTCATCTTTCTCCCATGGAACAGCTGGTAGTTTTGAACTGCTGACCTTGAGGTTCTCAGCCTGATTCACAACCACTACACTACCAGAGCTCTTCTTACTACTTCTATAATCCAACCAGTGCTCTTAGGTAAAGCTCAGTTTCCTTTTTTTTTTTTTAATTTTTATTACCAAGTTCATTCATTACCAAGAAAGCATAGACTTTGTGTCCAAGAAGTGAGCATTAATGTTTCTATTTGGAATTTTTATTATTTTAGGAATGACTAAATGAACACAATTTAAAATATTTTTATTATTTAAAATAAAATACCACTCCTTATAAACACTGGATATATGATTTTAAAAAAAAAAAACAGAGAAAATGCACTAATAATAGATTGAAAATAGAAAGAAAAATTCAGCTTTGATTCACTATAAATTGATTCACTTGCAATACAGTCTCACTAATTATAAATAGTGGTATCACAGCTGATTCTATATTTTTTCTTTGAAGTCTTTACATAAGAAGTGCTTTGCATAAGCACAGTATTAGTCTTTTTCAAGAAATATGGTTATCCTTCTGAAAACATGTTTCAATTATACTTAACTAGGAACACAGTTTGGAAAATTTAAATTGAATTTCCGAATATTTAGTTCATTACAGTATCCACGCTAACTGCCTTAGGGAAATTAACTTTTCAACCTTATCATGATTGTCACATTCTTAAGCTGTGAGTTTGTCTTCACTAAAATCCATTAGTTTTCTAAAAGTGTTGTTTTTACAATTAGTGAGATCATGACACATCTTTTATGTAGAACTCCTTGGTCACAATGGGGCAAACTTAAGTGGCATTTGGAAGGATTATTATTGTCCTTTTCTTACTCGGCTTACATTTTTCTCCATTTTATTGCCTCTTTCTGATATATTAATTCCAAACTCCATGGCTAAAGCAGCTCACAGTAGTATTCTTCCTTCACTCCACACCAAATAATCCAGGTCTTTCATTCCTTGATACTCGATTTTGAACCTGGTGTTCACATTTGTTACAGATAATTGAACTTTAACCTCTTGGGTCAAAAACTAAAAAAAAAAACAAAACAAAACACCTCTATCACCTCTTAAAACCCATTCTCATCAAGTTGATTATCACTCATGGTAATCACGTATGTTGCAGACCAATTCTACAGTTTTATTGGCTGTAACATTTACAGAAATAGATCACCATATCTTTCTTCTGTGTCACCACTGGATGAAAGGTTGAACCTCCAACCTTTCAATCAGTTGTTGAGAACAAATTGGTTGTACTACCTTTCTACCCAATAGTAACAATGAAAAAAAAAAAGTATAAATATCTAGACTTTTAAAAAATTTCTGAGTAAAGAGCTAATACATCAGTTTTTAAAGCAATTTACCAACACTCTTCCAAAGGATATTTGCTGTAAAAGTGTTATTGAACCTGTAGTGAAGTCTCTGTCACCAGGACAATTTACAAACTCTTTCTACAGAATCATAAAAGTCCATGGTTTTCATCATATATCCTGAATTTCCTCTTAAAACTGTATAATTTTTTACCTGGTATTGGAGTTGTTGTTAGTTCTATTGGGTCAGTGCCAACTCATGATAGAGCAAGTCTGTATGCAGAGTAAGTCTGTTTTGAAAGTGTTGATTATGGCTGGAGTCCTGGTGTGGCACTGGTTTAATGCACTGGACTCTAAGATGGGTTTGAAACGCAAGGTTGGAAACCCTATACAGAGTTGCTATGAGTCAGAACCAACTCAATAAAAATTAACAACAACAGTGGTTGCGGCTGCTCCTAGGGTTTCAAGGCTGTGACAGTTTGGAAACAGACTGCCAGAACTGTCCTCCAAGGTGCCTCTGGGTGGTTTGAAACACCAGCTTTTCTGCTAGTATCCAACACACATTCTCAAATTTTTCTAAGCAAGGTATTACAGTAGAAATAAAATAAGTGTGCAGGAAATTTTCTTCTCAGCAGTTACTTTTCAAAGGCCAAGACTAAATGAATAGTAACAAAGGTAGAAATCGCATACCAAATATTGTACATATGTTGGAAAATCTAAATAGAAAGATGGTCCCAGCATGTGCTTTATCATGTTGAGGTTCAGGGAAAAGTCTTCATGGAGAACGTTCTCCAGGCCGGCAGCCCTGAGAAACAGCTCCTTTTACATCTTAAAAGTTGGACTCTGGAGACAAGCTCAGTGTACCAGGACATGGAGGAAGAGGGAAATACCAAGATGATGTCTAAGGAAGCTGGCTCTCAACTCAAACATGAAACTTACAGCCAAGACCCTGATTATTTTTCACTTTTCCCCTGCAATTTTGAATCAATGATCATAGATGTGCATAAAACGTTTGCTCTGCACATTTTATTCACTCTTTAGTCATTAATTTGCTTAAACTTCATGGACTAAGGATATTTTAATTAAAATTCTGTTGATATTGCACGGAAAATTCAATAGTACAAAGAGCTCTGATCAATTTCTAAGTCTTTGTCCTTAAGCAAGTAAATGAGCGCCCTTTTTCTTTAATTATTCTTTTAGCTTTCAGATCAAGACCTACTATTTTCAGGGAATCATTTTTGGGTTTTGTTTTGTTTTTCTAATAAACACTTGCACTATCTCTAAATATGTAATTTGCATTATCTTCCTCCTACTCCCTTTAATTTCTGGGCTACATGAATACAATGATGATTAGTATATATTTGCCATAGCTATCTTATTATTTTTTCTACATTCCTTAAGACTGGGGAGCAACAATGAGCTCAAACATAACAATTGTGAGCATGGCACAGGACCAGTCAGTGTTTTGTTCTGTTGTGCATTGGATAACTATCAATTGGAACCAACTCAGTGCCATGTAACAATAACAAGGGAACATGTTCCCTTACTATGAGTCATAGGTGCCAAGGAATATGTTAAGCACTTTGGAAGTAATTGACCTTAAGTTCCTTCATCTATTTAATGACTATCTGTGATAAAGACAAATAACTTTTGCTCTCACTGAATTATGAAAGATTGTAGTTAGCTCAATACAACTAGCTTCTTTTAAAATTTTTATTAATAATATAATCTATTAATAAATATTATATCTATAATATAAATATGAATCATTTGTATTCATGATCACAGCTTAATTTTCTTGTAAAAATTGGGGGGGGGGTGATATTTTCTCACCTTCAGATATTTTGATGTCTGTACCCCTGCTTTTGGTTTCTATCTGATTGCCCTCATTTTAATGTCTCCTCAACTTAGCTAAGTCAGTCAGACTGCTGAGCACTCGGACACTGAGCCTTTTCTGACTGGGCCAGGATTCTGTGCCATGGAAGAATGAAAACAACATAACAAATCTACCTGCTACTTAGAAAGACATGATTTGATGAGAAACTTAGACTGTTTCTGTGGTAACATCAAACAGTTCTTTAAACCTAAATCCCATTATCTCTCTCTCACGCACATGCACACACATACATCTAAATCTTGTTGAGGAGTATGTCCATTGCTGTGAGCTGCCATCATATTGGCCCTGGACTCATAGTGATATCATGGGATCAGAGGGTCCTGACCCATAATGTTGACATAGATTAGCCGTGTCAATCATTGGGCAAGGAAAAAGTAATGACTAGATTGATACCACATGCTACATTCCAGCCAGTTTGGAATATGTATCTCCTACTTCCTTATTCTCTTTATTTCCTCTTCCTTTATTGACTAGTCCCCTTTATTGCTCTATCACCCAAATCAAATGCTACTCCTGAAACTGTACTTTCTGTGTACTAACAACTTCACTTTGTACCTATTGAAACTTTTATTACAGTTTGACTGAAAAAAACCAAACTCACTACCAGTGGGTAGATTCTGACTCATAATGACCCTATAGGATAGGAATTGCTCCATAAAGTCTCCACAGCTGTAATTCCTTTGGAGGCAGACAGACATCTTTCTCCCACAGAGTGGCTGGTGAATTCAAATCACCTGCTATTGATTAGCAGCTGATCACTTTAACCACTGCATCACCAGGGATCCTCATTACATTCTGAACTGAATTATAATTAGATGCATGCTTCTCAGGATTCTGTACCTATGGTTGATCTTGTGCCATGGAGTTGGTTCCAACTCATAGAGAGCATAGATAGGGTTCCCTACGCTGTAAATTTTTACTGGAATAAAAAACCTCACCTTTCACCCATGGAACTGCTAGTAGATTGAAACTGCTGATCTTAAGGTTAGCAGCCAACTCATAACCACTATACTACCAGAGCTCCCTTTCTTTAACTACAGTGATCACAGTGGTTATGTTCCATGGAGTCAATTCCGACTCATAGCGACCCTGCACAGGGTTTCCGAGGCTGTAAATCTTTATGGGAGCAGAAAGCCTCATCTTTCTCCTGCAGAACCTGGTAGAGTATTTGCTACTGGTCATAACCATAGCAATAAAAATTTATTGACTCCTAACTATGGTGTCAAAAAGTCTTGATATTGTTTTGGCTGCTACCCAAATGGTCAAATATTTGAAAACATCAGCTTCTCTGAGAAAGAAAGATTTGACAGTCTGCTTCCATAAAGATTTCCATAGCCTTGGAAATCCTATGGGGCAGACCTACTCTGTCCTATGGCGTCACTGTAAGTTAGAGTGACTCAACACTATGGTTTGGTTTTCTTTGTTGGTTTTGATTCTTGGTTTCAATTATATACCAAGGCCTTCTGTAAGCACTTTTTCCATATATTAATTCATTATTACCCACAACACTGGGCATTTAAATTCTTCCTTTTTTACAAAAGAGGAAAATGAGGTATAAAAATCAAATACTCTATTGTCCAATGCCACAAAAGTAATAGCAGTCTATCCTTTAAACAAGTACATTGTACATCTTAAAGTTCATTGTTGTTGCTGTTGTTTGTAAGTGCTGTAGAGTCCGTTTCAACTAATAGAAACCCTGTATATGGTTTCTGAGAAGTGGTTCGTGGGTTTGAATTGTTGACCTTGCAGTTAGCAGTCCACTGCTAAACTATTGCACCATACCAGGACTTCAGTTTTAAAAAAGTACATTGTCATTGTTGTTGTTAAGTGCTTTCAAGTTGCTGATCCTATAGCGCCACAAAGAAGTCTTTTAAAAAAGTAAATAATATGTATGACTACACCAAGACTTTCAATTATGCGTGTCATGACAAGCTATGGACAACATTGTGAAGTATGAGTATTCTGGAACACTTAATTGTGCTCATGAGGAATCTGCACATGGACCAAGAGGAAGTTGTTCGAACACAACATTGGAACACTGAATGGTTTAAAATTAAGAAAGGTGTACGGCAAAGTTGTATTCTTTCACCACAGTTATTCAACCTGTATGCTGAGCAAATAAATCCAAGAAGCTGAGTTATATGAAGAAAAACGTGGATCAGGATTGGAGGAAGACTCATTAACAACCTGTGATATGCAGATGATAGAACCTTGCTTGCTGAAAGTGAAGAGGACTTAAAACATTTACTGATGAAGATCAGTGTAATTGATCTTTACATCACAATGTAAAGAAAACAAAAATTCTCACCATTGGACCAATAAACAACGTTCTTATCAACAGAGAAAAGA
>NW_006408638.1:3639939-3646392 GCF_000296735.1 Chrysochloris asiatica
TGATGGACTCAAGCGTGGCAACAGTAGTGAGGTTGGCCCAGCATCGGGCAGTGTTTCATTCTGCTGTGCATAAGGTCACTATGAATTGATACCGACTCGATGGCACCTAACAACAACAATTTGGACTCCTGGTGTGGAGCTGAAGTATCAGCGCTGAACTTCAAACCACAAGGTGGGCATTTCAAATCCACCAGATGCTCCTCAGAAACCCAATACAGGGTCGCTATGATTTGGAACCACCTGGACAGCACTTAACAACATGTGTTCATTTAACTGAATTAGTGGAAACTTTTTTTTTAACTTTAGTCATTGAAAATATATTTTAATATTCTTCACATAATTTGAAAGTTCAATTTGTATACTAAATGCACTATCAATCACAATTTATGTATTCATTTAGTAGAAATGCTATTTCCATATATACAAGGGGTGTTGAGTGCAAACTTTGTGATAAGGGCTGTGTTTGCTGAAAGTAGATATCATTTATATTGCAAGTATCTATGCTTCAGTTTAAGTTATTTTTAATTAGATTTTCAAATGAGTTTTATTTTATACTGTATTTTTCATAAATAATATGCAAATAAGTTCAAATTTTTCTAAAATATTTTACACATGCAAAATTTAATGCTGAACTTCCATTGTAAGACCATTGGAGACTGTCCAGAGAAACAACCATACTGAGACAAGAAATGGTGCTCACATGTGCCAAGTTAAGCTAAATGAAACCAAGGATGTGTTAATCCCTCTGTTAGGCACACAAATCCACACATGGGAACCTGAATAGAAGAAGCAATATTATATTTAACTCACAGCTCTCATTTTCCTAATGTGGATATTTTTTCTTTTGCTTATCATGGACCAAATCTTACAGCAAAGTCATGCCTTTGTGGTTTTACACTCCAAAAATCAAATAACTAAAAAAGGATTTGCCATGTTACTCTGATTCTCTTGAGTCAGCCATGATGGTCTTCAAACGAGCATATGCAATTATAGCTGGAGACATTCTTGGAAAGAGAACAGATATGAGATTATGGATTTGCTTTAGAATAAGAGCTCTCATTCTGTTTAACAGACTAGGCTTTTTATTTTCTGGAGTTCCAACCAGAGACTTCAAGAAAAACCCAAAGCAGATTAGTAGACATACATCTTAGTGTAATCTTACATACAATATCTTGTTGGCTTTTTTTGACATATAATATCTTGATAACCATTTGATTCCTTCAAAACATGTATGTATCTCATAACTAATTGTATCCTTTTAATTTAATAGATGTCAAAGCTTCACTTTCAGGAATGCCCTGCATATGAAGAACATATTTGTCCTAAAGACCCACCAAAAATAATCATGTACCTTCAGAAAGAAACCAAATGAAAACTGATTTAGATGAACTCACATACATGTAAACTGGCTTATAACATTTTTTCCCTATACTTGGAATAAAAATTCATCATTCTGAAAGATCACCATGCACAATGATCTTTGCAGCAGCACTGACTTGCTGTTGAGCACCTCACGATTTCTCCTCCAGTCACACATTCTTTTCTTTGACCTATTACAGAAGTGTTAGATGTCTCTGCCTTCTATAGTGCACTGACTCAGTAGGAAACAATTGTATAAGCTGAACTGAATTTGGCCTGATTTAGGAAATGCTAGCATGGTTTTTCCACCTTAAAATTTGTTTTACAGCTAGACTTCTGAGTTACTTACTGTCTGCTTTTGGTCACTATCTTTCAGCTGACTTTCTTTCCATCTCAGCATGTTCTCATGAAGCATTTGAAAAATCTGGTGAGTTTTTAAAAATAGGAACTTCAGAGAATTCTTACAGTTAGAGTGCTCTCTGCTTTTGATGGCTACAGTTTTTTGCTCCCAGTATTGTCTCATTTATCCACATGCCCTTTCCTGTCAGAAAAAAAGTACAGTGATATCTCTGCATTTGTGTTTATGTACAGTTCTGTAACCTACATATTGCTTGGTCTAGAATTGGTCTAGAATTTTAGATGGTCACTAGAGATAAGAACTAACTGATGTAAGCCTGGTCATCTGAAGCCATGCTTTGGTGAATGTTTAACCAGGTGAACAAAATTTTTTTCAGATTAAGAAGTGTTAATGACTTCAATTTTTCTGCTTATAATGATGCTGCTTATTAGTCCATTTATTCAGATTTTTGTTTTGCTTATGTTGATGTGTAATCCATACTGTAGTCTTTAATCTTTTCCAGTAAGTGCTTCAAGTCCTCTTCAGTTCCAATAAACAAGACTGTGTCATCTGTATAACTCATGTTGTTAATGAGTCTTCCTCCAATCTTGATGCTGCAACCTTCATATAGCTCAGCTTCTCAAATTATTGGCATAGCATACAGATTGAATATGTGTGGTGAAAGGATGCAACCCTAATACATACTTTTTCTAATTTTAAACCACACAGTATGCCCTTGTTCTGCTCAAACAACTGCATCTTGGTCTATGTCTTGAAAGGAGTATAGATTGTATGCTTTCTAGAAGTGAGGTTGGTGAAACTTCACCTCACCTAATTTAGACATGTTATCAGGAGGAAGCAACTCCTAGAGAAAGACATCATGCTTACAGGTTGTCTTAAAAAAGAGGAAGAAAATGAGATAGATGGATAGAACGACTACAACAATGGGAATCAAACTGATTATGAAGATGATACAGGACTGTGCAGATTTTCATAAATTTTACAAAAGAATTATTGAACATAGGGTAGTTACGATTTGGAGTCAAATAGATGGCACCAAAGAATAACGACAATGACTTCACTACTTCACTAAATAGTTCTTTCCTAGTCAAAACTGTATGCCTTTTGGAAATTACCAACTGTTTGCTTTGAGACTATAACCTTGTTGATATGGAGCCTGGTGTGGTGCTGTGGGATAAGGACTGGACCATTAGGTCAGCTTGAACCATCAGGGTTGCCATTCAAACCTATGAGCTGCTCCTCGGAAACCCTATACACGGTCGCTATAAGTCAGAGTCAACTCATTGGCACTTAACAAATATGAAGCAAGATTTTTATGTAGCCAGTATCTAGGAATCTCAATTACCTAACTTCTGGTGTGGCTCTGTGGGCTAATGGGTCAGACTGCAAAGTCATTTGAATTGCAAGGTCAGTGTTTCAAGTTCACCAGCTGCTCCTTGGAAACCCTATCCAGGGTTACTATGGGTCAGAATCAACTTGATGGCACGTAGCAACAACAACAACACCAGTAGGAGTCCTGGTGTGGCACTGTGGGTTAATGCACTGGACTGCAAAGTCAGTTTGAATTACAAGGTTGGTGGTTCAAATTCACCAGCTGCTCATCAGAAACCCCATACAGGATCACTATGGGTTGGAACCGAATTGATGGTACTTAACAACAACAAATAACCAGAATGTGCTTGATCAATAATTATATCTATAAAGAAATTAGAGTCCTGACTGCTAATGGAAAATTTGGTAATTTGAGTCAATTCAGAAGAAAGGATTGGTGATCTACTTCTGAAAAAAATCAGCCACTGAAAGCCCTATGAGCACAGCTCTACTCTAACACACATGCGTGGGAATTGACCCAGTGATGACAGTTTTATGGGTTCTATTTTAACAACAACATTTTATTAAACATTTTAACTAAAAGAGTACTACTTTATTTTCTTAATAGCACTGTCAAGCTTGCAAATATACAGATTGCAATCTTATATACAACAATGTAATATTTACTTTTTTAAAATGTAATTACACTGATAAATAGGGGGTGGAATCAAGAATTGTAAGATGTGCAGAGCATTTCTCACATCCGGAGGCTATGCCACGGGTATTTTAAATACCATCAGGGGCACACATGGTGGACAGGCTTCAGCTGAGCATCCAGATGAAGATAAAGTTGATGAAGACAAACTAGATGGAGAGATGGACTAATTCTGAATATTTAATCAAAGAAAACCTTATGAATAACAGTAAAAGACTATCAGCACCAGAATACTAACTATTGAACCACGATAAAGAGCACCAAAATATTGTCAGATATAGTGCCATAATATGAGCCCCTCAGATTATAAGGCACCCAAAATGCAACTGGGAAGAGATGTCTCCTAAAATTAGAGTTGACCATAATGACATGAATGGAGTAAAGCATTCAGGACCTTCATTTGCTGATGAGGCACAACTCAAAATGAAGAGATACAGTTGAAAACTTCCATTAATAATCAGAAAATGGAATGTATGAAGTATAAATCTAGGAAAATTGGAAACAATAAAAAATTTCCATGCAATGGTATGTGTAAACACCGATATCCTAGGCGCTAGTGTATTGAAATAGACTAGTATTGCCATTTTGAGTCTGACCAACACATGGTTTCCTATGCCAGGAATGACAAATTGAAGAAGAATGGCATACCATTGAACAGCAAAAAGATCATATCAGGACTTGTCTTGAAGTACAATGCCATCTGTAATAGGATAATATCCATACGTCTACAAGGAAGACCAGTTAATACAACTATTATTCAAATTTATGCACTGACCACTAAAGCTAGTGATGACGAAGTCAAAAAATTCTAGCAAATTCTTCAGTTTGAAATTGATCAAATATGCAATCAAGATGTATTGATAATTACTGGTGATTGGAATACAAAGAGGAAAGATCAATCATTAGAAAATATGGCCTTAGTGATAGAAATGATGCTGGAGATCGCATAATAGAATTTTGTAAGACCAATGATTTCTTCTTTGCAACATAAAACAACATAAAAGACGACTATACATATGGGCATCAGCAATTGGATTACACAGAAATCCCACTGACAACAAATGTGGAAAGAGACAATGGAATAGCTTCATATCATCAACCAAAACAATGTCATAGACAGACTATGGAACAGACCATCAATTGATCATATGCAAATTCAGACTGAAGCTGAAGAAAATTAAAGCAAGTTCATGACAAACCAAAATATGACCTTGAACATATTCTACCTGAATTTAGAGATCATCTGAAGAACAGATTTGATGCATTAAACACAAAAGACCAAAGACAGAAGCGTTGTAGGAAGACATCAAGAACATCATGAAGGAAGAAAGGAAGAAAAAGCCTAAAATGAATGTCAGAAAAGACTCTGAAATTTGCACTTTAGTGTAAAAATACTAAAGCAAACAGAAGAAATGATGGGGTAAAAAAGCTAAATAGAAAATTTCAAAGGTCAGCACAAGAAGACCAAGTCAACTATTATAAAAAAATGTACAAAGACCTGTAGTTAGAAAACCAAAATGGAAGAACACTCATGGCATTTCTCAAGCTAAGGGAACTGAAATAAAATTCAAACCTTGAATTACAATATTGAAGGACTGCATGGGCATTGAATGATGCAGCAAGTATCAAATGAAGATGGAAAGAATACAGAGTCCTTGTACCAAAAAGAAATATTTGATGTTCAGCCAGTTCAAGAGGTAGCATATGATCAATAGGCAAATTGAAGACATTGGCAAAGGACAAGTCACCTGAATAGATGTAATACAAATTGAAATAGTTCATCAAACTGATTCAGCCCTGGAGGCATTCACTCATTTATATCAAGAAATTTGGCTAACTGATTGGAAGAGATACATATGTGTGTCCATTTCAAAGAGAGATGACCCAGTGGAATGCAGATATCATCAGACAATATCATTAGTATTGCAAGCAAGTAAAATTTTAAAAGATAATTCAAACACAGATGTAACCATGCATTTTTACAATACAGATAACTTACAGAGGTTCAAGCCAAAATCAGACAAAGAATGAGGGATACCATTGCTGACGTCAGATGGATCTTAGCTGAAAGCAGAGAATACCAGAAAGATGTTTACCAGTGCTTTATTGACTATTCAAAGGTTTTCAATTGTGTGGATTATGCCAATCTATGGATAACATAGTAGAGAATGAATATTCCAGAACACTTAATTGTGTTCATGAGGAAGCTGTACTTAGACCTAGTGGCAGTTATTCTAATAAAAAAGGGAATAGTTGTTGGGAAGGAGATAGAATGGAAATAAGAACTATAAGAAAGAAGTGAGAAAACTGATGTTACATGGAGGAGATCGCAATAATTGAAATAAAACGAAGTACATGGTGATTTGTTCTATAAATCTTCACTCAACATAACAAGTTAATATATATATATATTCCCTGATGTCTTCTTAAAACCAAAAAAGAGTTTAGCTTAATTAATAAATAATGTATGCATTGAGCATTATTTTATTTTTATTTAAAGATCAAAATTTATATTGTTATGCGGCAACCACTAAAGCCAGTGAGGATGAAATAGAAGAATTCTACCAACTTCTTCAATCTGAAATTGATCAAACATGCAATCAAGATGTATTGCTCATTATTGGTGATTGGCATGCCATGGTCGGGAGCAAAGAGGAAGAACCAGTAGTTGGAAAATATGGCCTTGGTGATAGAAATGATGCTGGAGAAC
>NW_006408638.1:3648892-3663627 GCF_000296735.1 Chrysochloris asiatica
TAGAAAGAAAAAGAATATTACATTAAAATAAAATATATGGATAATTGAAGAGCAGTATTCAACTAATAGAAATTGAAAGAAAGAGAAAATAATGAATAAATTATCAAGGAAACAACAAAGATAAATATCCATACTTAAGCAACCATAGGTTGAAGAGGCTAAAGTATGGAATGAATGTAGTAATTACCACAACAGAAAATATCTGGGAAAAAAATCCAGCATATGTTTATTTCATTCTTTTTGGTTGCTGTGGAATCAAGGTGACCTTATATGTATATCTGGTATATCTGAGTCATTGTTCTAGCTTTTGTCAAACCATTATATTGAGGGTTTTTTTTTTTTGCTGACCCTTTACTTTGCCAAACATATCTTTTTCTAATAATTGTTTTCCTGATGAAATATCCAAATAAATGAGCCAAAGTTTTGTCATCCTCACTTCCAAGGAACAGTCTGATAGTATTTATTATAAGACTAATTTGTTCTAGCTAGTGAAAGTGTCAGCTATTGTTTGCAGTAGAAAATCACCTCTAGTTATTATTCTATAATTTAAATTTGACTATATAAAGACTTCCTTGATAGTATTGGTCTCCCTGTCCAATGTGCTGAATCTTATTCAAAATAAACATTCATGTTTAGTCTAGTCCCTTATTTAGATCTGACATCCATAACTTGTTCTAACACAAATTGTTTTTAAATTTTTAAAAATCCTTAATTATTTGGTCCCATATCCAATCTTGGGAAGTTCTTAAACTCCCAACCACATCAAAGTTGGGTTTCTCAAATAACTTACTTGCTTCATAAGCTCATTTCTTGAAACTAATCTATTTTGTTCTTTTCATATTTACTGTATATTCAGATTATAGGGAAAGGGTGCCAAGAGAATTGACTTTTCACTTTTCTTCATAATCTAGAAAAACGGGCCTTTCAATAATATATCAAATAACAAAAATCAATAATTGATAGTAAAACTCTTTCTACAGTATTTTTAAATTTATACTATTAAAAATTTTGCTTCTAGTCTTACTCATTTTTAAATTAGCTTTCATTTACTTTATATTCCCATCAGGTAAACATGCAAACCCTACCCACCAAAAAGCAGGAGAAAAGACAGCCTTGATCTGACATTCATTGAGGACATGGTAAGGTATTTAACATAAGCATCAACTCTGAGTTTTAATACCTGTGTATACAAACAGTTAATGCCCTTGGTTCCTAACTGGATTGTGGGAGGTTCAAACCCACCCAGAGGTGCTTCACAAGACAAGCTAATGATCTACTTCCAAAAAATCAGCCATTGAAGCACAGTTCTACTTTGATGCATATAAGTTACCTTCAACTTGACTCATGAGCTAAAATACATCTGTCATACCATGAAGTGAATGTCTATTATGAAATCAAAGCATGCCTACCACGAAATCCTTAAGCTAATTAGTGGATGGTGAAGATGTTAGGAAAATGCTGTGATTTATATATGTCACCTTCTGATTTCCAGTAAAAGAAATAAAATAACATAAACTTTTTTCTTTGATACTAATAAATGTAAACACAGTTTCTTGAAGTTCTTAAAGCCTTAAATATCTGTCCTCTTTCTAAAGGAAACTACTAAAATTAAAAGTATGAGTGGGTAAGCTAATTATCCAAAGGAACTGCTTCCAGCTAACATTCAATGTTAGAAGAAAAAGGTTAAGACAGGAAATTATTGACAAATGTGGCATAAATGGCCACAGCTCTGCTAGTTAGTAGACCTAGTTTTTTTAAAGCTTTCATTGTGAATTGAGTGAAGGTCTACAGGGCAGATCATCAGTTTTACATTTAACCAATCATTGCAATGCTTACAATCCCCTTCATGCACCATCAGCTAACAGTATTTACCTCCATTGCCTTTTTTTTTTTTTTTAATGTACACACACCACATTGAAAATATATATTTCTTGAAATGTCCAAAGGACACATTTTGCAAGCCAGACTCCTGCCTACAGGCACACTGCCTTTTGCAGTCCATGGGCCTATGTTTTGTTGTTGTTAAGTGCTGTCAAGTCTATTCCGACCCATAGTCACCCTGTACAGGGTTTCCGAGGCTGTAAATCTTTACAGGAGCAGACCGCCTCATCTTTCTCCCGTGGAACCACTGGTAGTTTCGAACTGCCAACCTTGAGGTTCACAGCCCAATTCATAACCACTATGCTGCCAGAGCTCCTTTAGTCCTCTGTTTTTCTATGTCTTTATGCCATTGTCTCTGCCACAATCTTTGTTGTCTGGTTCAGATCCCTCACTCCTCTCATGCTCTTCCCTCTTGATTGTACTAGGGTCCTCTGTTCCTGAAATGCCATATTAACTGCTCCCATTTTTTGTTACACCTTTTTTACATACAGTTGTGACAATCACCATTAGTCCTGATAACAATTACTCACAATTGAATCATAAACTCCTATCCCCATTATCATCAGACCCTTCTGGACAAGAGGAAAATTATTTAATGAGGATTCTATCATACCTACCTTGTTCTGAACCTAACTACCCTCATGAAAACTTGTAAGCCAGTCACTTCATACCTTTATAGCTCCCCCAGTTTTGATAGCTGAAGTTTCCCATCCCTATCAACCCAGAAGGCAAGCTTGATCCTTGATATGAAGAAACCATTGCTTATGGATGAAGTTGCCCCAAATTCCAACCGAAAGGAAAGTTGTAGCAATTTATGCTTTCTCTTCTGCATCAAACTTCTTTATTTTCATCTGATTGATTTATTCTGGTCAACAAGCCATCCAAACTAGGTAAAATGAACACTATCTGCAAGTTTGAGAATTCTCGCATGCCTCCCCCGACTTCAGACCAACAGGCCACTTAACTCTTCACTCTAGCTCCCAGGGGCTAGGTCAGTGTTCTTAGGCTCAATTGTTCACATGTCTCCCTGAACTTCAAACCAGCCAGCCCTTCCTCTTCTCTCTTTCATCTGAAGGCCAACACGTGTTTATGGAATGTGGCCAAACTCAGTCCATGTCTTCATTGCTACATTTTCCCCATTTCTACTCACAAGTTGACCAGGGCTAGACCCCAGTTTTTGAAGACAGGATTTCAACTCCACACCACAAGGGTGTCCTGATATTTCAGGCTATTTCCAATTTTTTACCCACTGTGATGTGCTAATCTAGCAGTCTCAATACTGCCTCTGATTTCCATTCTCTCCTCTCATAATAACAATGCAGCCTGACAGGAGCTATACTAAGCCCCAAGTCTACCAGAGTTGACTGTGGCAGAATGGCCCAGTAGGGAGTTGTAATGGAGAGGTTCGTTTTAGCCTGAAATTCCATATTATAATGACTTCAAAATAATTTTTTAGCATTAAGGATAGGATAAAAACAAACTATGTTTCCCTTGTTGTTGTTGTTATGTGCCATGGAATCAGTTCCTACTCATAGCGACCCTGTACAGGGTTTCTGAGGCTGTAAATCTTTATGGGGGCAGAAAGCCTCATCTTTCTCCCGTGGAACAGCTGGTAGTTTTGAACTTTTGACCCTGAGGTTAGCAGCCTGATTCATAACCACTATGCTACCAGAGCTCCTTTATATTCCTTTTATATTCACCTTTCTTTGTGTTGGACATACCTGTATACATAACCTTCCTACTTCAGCACTCTCTGTGAAAACCCTCTGTATATTACATTTGTTAAATTTTCTCAGGAGTTATCAACTCATTGGTTTTTACAAACAGTATCTATTTTGGACTCAGCTAGGACACAGAATTTGAGTCCTAATTCTAATATCTTCTGAGTGATGTCATAAAAAGAAGTGACTAGAGAAAGAGTGACATACCCAGGGGAAAACTCCTTGTAAGGGTACAAGTACAAGCCAAGGACATAAAGGAGGATCTTCCTTTAGCACATACAGAGAGAACATGGCCCTGCTGACATGCTGGATTTGGATTTCTAGAATCCAGACTGTGAAAAAAATTAATTTCTGTTCTTTAAAGCCCATCCACTTTGTGATATTTTGTTATGGCAACCTTTGGAACTTAAGATAGTATACACTGACACAAATCCTCACAACAACCTCGTAGGTCTCCCCATTTTATAGAAGAGGAAATTAGGACCTAAAGAAGACTAATAACTTGTCCCAAATCACACACATATTGAGAGTGTCTATGTGGGAATCTGAGGCAATTTGTATATAAGTACACGTAAGGAACTCTGGTAGCATAGTGGTTACGAATTGGGCTGCGAACCTTAAGGTCAGCGGTTCGAAACTACCAGCCGCTCTGCGGGAGAAAGATGAGGCTTTCTACTCCCGTAAAGATTTACACCCTCGGAAACCCTGTACAGGGTCGCTATGGGTCGGAACCAACTCGATGGCACTTAACAACAACAACAACAACACTTTTGGAGGGGATCCCAACACCTCTTATAATGCCTGGTACCTGATAAGTTTATAAGAAATAATTAGAAAGAAGAAAGAAAGGAAAGGGAGAAAGAAGTTATGATGAATGGAAGAAGGGAAGGAGGAAATAAGGGAGGAAGAAAGGAAAGAAATATCAAATTTGATCCCTTTCTTGATAATTTTTGCCCAGCACCTGGATATTGGAGTGTTAAAGATTACAATTAAACAAAATCTCACAAAGCAGAAAAAAAATATGAGACTTTTCTTCTATCCAGCTCATTTTTCAGATAAAGAAACAGAAACTCAGAGAAGTAAAGTTACCTCAGTTTAAAAACAAAGATGAGTATCCAATCCCTGAGCCTTTCAAATTCAGCATTCAGATGAACAAAGGGGTAGGCCATGAAGAAGGTCATCAGACAGAGGGGACAATAGCTTCTTCAGATTATCAGGGAGTTTGAATAGAATTGAACATGGTTAAAAACTCTGAAGGGAAAAATCTTACAAGGAATTTATATATAAAAAGTCAGAATTTATGGCCAAAAATATCTGGACATCATGAGGTCAGCCAAATGACTTTAAAAAGAGGGGGTGTGAACTCATACTTCTTTAAATTCTACAATTTGCCAAGCATTCAAACCCTTCTAATTCTTCCTATTATTTCCTTCCTTCCACTTACTTTCCATTCATCCCAAAATTAGGAAGAGGTATCTGTTTATAAATATTTTTTCTACAAAAGAAACATGGTAACCAATATCACCAAAACCTCTCAAAAATGGCAGATATCACACTAAGATGAGAGGTGTATTAAATTTCTCCAGAAATGCTATAGTAACAAGGCATGAGGATTCTCTTCTAGGTTTTTCTATCGAGTAACATATTGGAAAGGAAAATCAGTATTTTTTTTTAATACCAAGAATAATTTTCCATGGACTCTCTTTCAAAACTGAATATATAAGGTTACAAAAGCAAGACCATTCATGTCTGCTCAGCCCACTGTCTCAATTCTAGTTGCTTTGGGGTTTAATTCACAAAGGAGGTGGTTGGGTTTGGGTTCACAGAACAAAAAGCTTCTTTGTTTCATGGGGAATTTGAAGCTGAGGTAATTCTGTACATTTATAGAACCCTCCCCACGGGGTAAAAATGGCAGGTTTTCCACTAAGAAATAATTGCTTCTTGAATGATAAGAAGGGAAGTTACTCTTGCACAAGCACGTCTGTCATGACTTTCTATAATTTTTGTTTTTAGTTCGCTATTTTAGACCAGATGGTATAAATCATCATATTCTTAACAGTTTAAATTTTTTCAGCTAAAGTTTGATTTTATGGCATGCTAAATCTAACTTAAGTGTTAAAATAAATTGGAGCTTAAGTTTACATTCAAACAAATGTCTTCAAAGTCATGAATCTCTACCATATTTGAAAATGGGTTGGTTGTTTACCAGCTAGAAAACATTGAGAACTGACTATATCATCTATTGTTTTAAATAGGGTGGCATCTATTTTTTTTTTTAAAGCTGAATTTTAAAAGAAATTCTATTAGGCTAATATGGATACAATATTTTTTAAATGTTTAGAGTATGGTAACAAATAACTTTTATTCCTTGGAATTACATACATATTTCGTATATTCTTGTATTCATACCAGGAAATGATAGCTAGAGGGTCAGTTCTCAAGACTCACTTTGAGTCTTTTCTCTATAAGCTCATATTTAGTCTAACAAAGCAACCTTGCTGACTGGAAGTTCGGCAGTTCAAACTCATCAACTGCTCCATGGAAGAAAAGAACTCATGGTGATCTGCTCCCACAAAGGTTAACCAAAAATCAAAACCCCTTACCATTGAGTTGATTCCAACTCATAGTAATCCTATAGAACAGAATAGAACTTACCCATAGGATTTCCAAGGCTATGATCTTTACAGAAGCAGACTACCACATCTTTCTCCTGCGGGACAACTAGTGGGATAGAGCAACCATTCTTTTAGTTAGCAGTTGAGGATACCTAACAACAACAACAACCAAAGTCTACTTCTGATCCTTTTACCATCACATTGCTTCTCTGATACAGGCAATATTTTTCCCTTCAAATCAAGGTCCCAGGTTTTAATCTTCCTTTCAGATTTTGATTTATTTTTGTTCCCAACAAATTGTTCAAATACATACTGAGGATTGTGGAATAGACAGAGGGGCTGTACAGAGTCTTGTCTGTAAAGGCATGGAAACCTAGGCAAAACAGATTGATGGGACATCCTGGAATTCAGAATTTCATATAAAGTAAGAGGGCAACGTTTCAGGGCCTTACTGTTGGAAAGATTCAAAGTAGCGGCAATAAGGAGAGTTACTTTTGAACCAGACAGCCAGCAGGCCCCAGCCTTTGCAGAAGACAACAATGAGTCCACTCCCAAGGCATATACCACCAAGTGATCTACAGAAATAGAGGCATGAGAAATCTTTTTTCTTGTTATGTTTTTTTTTTTCTTCTTTCAACTGTTTTTGTAGCTTTCCCTTGTCACGCTCTGCCTGTTCAGTCTGGGCATCTCCATGCAGGTGGGGGCACACCCTGAGAGAAAGTCCAGCATTGTGCCCACAAGGTTTGTGATGCACCCAGAAATTAACACTGACCTCCTGAGTTGCCCAGGATTAGGATTTGCCCATGATCCTTGCCTATGGCATAAACAGGAAATATCCAGAAGTCTCAGTCAGCTTTGAATACTAATCTTTCGTGGGTTTTCATGACATTTGACTTTGGGATTTAGATATGAATTTGGCCTACCTCCTACTTTTGTAGGAGTTTCTGTTTATGCTTCACCTAAAAAGAGATAGCAACACTGGCCATACAGGCAAGTTACATTTGCACTCTGTAAAACCCCACCAAAAAGGCAAAAGACAATACCAGCTGTTATATATAACAGTGTGTACAGCCAACACCTGGTTAAAAAAACACTCTAAAGAGACCTTCAAGAACAGTGAACAAAGAAGACCATCTCTTGATCACACCTAACAGAAGACAGTTTGGAGTGTGCTTAAGAATACACCATTATATATTCATCTATTTAACACAAATACAACAGCACTGCAATGCTTAGGCAGCAGCAGAAAATTTCTGCTGATGTGCAGAAACAAGACAGAGTAGCTCAGACAAATGACCAATAAGGAGAGCTATGAATGGTATTAGAAGGTGAAACGGCTCTGGAATTGGCCTAAAGGGAATTTAGGAAAATGATGTTGAGGTGTATCCAAATGTTCTACAGAAAAGCTGAGGAAAATAAGGAAGTAGTCAGGAAAGCACTACAGGAACAGGCAAGCAAACTTGTAACAGCATTCAAATAAACAAAGAACCTGAAAAAGAGTTCCAGACAATTAACACCAAAATATTGGAAATGGACAGCACCCTGAAAGGGCAAAGGAGTAGATTTGAATGGATGGAAACCAGAATCAGTGAGTTTGAAGACAAATCTCTCAATAATGCTAAGATAGAAGAATAAGCAGAAAAAATAATTTTTAAAAATCTGAAGAAAGCCTAAGATTCATGTGAGACAACATGAAGAGGAATAACTTGAGGCTAAGTAGGATTCTAGAACAGGAAGGGACAAGAAAACTACAGAAGAGATATTTAAAGAGCTGCTGGAAGAGCACTTCCCTAACATATTGAAGAACAAGAAGATAAGCATCCAAGAAGCTGAATGAACTCCAGGAAGGATAGACTCCAAAAGAAAATCACCAAGACATATCATAATCAAACTTTCCAAAACCAAAGATAAGGATAAAATCTTGAAAGCAGCTAGGGGAAAAAGAAATGTTACATACAAAGGAAAGCAAATAAGATTAAGCTCTGATTACTCATCAAAAACCGTGTAGGCAAGAAGACAATACAGAGACATATACAAAGCTCTGAAAGAAAAAAAACCACAAAACTGTCAACTAAGAATCATATCCAGTAAAGCTTTCCATCAAATATGGCAGTGAAATCAAAACATTCTGGGATAAACAGAAATTAAGGGATTTTGTAAAGGCCAAACCAGCACTCCAAAACATACTAAAGAGAGTTCTTTGAACTGAGAACCAACAAGACCAGACACTAACGAGAGACTGACATATGTGTCAACACCACCAGGACCTCAGTCCAGAGATGGAAAAGTCCAAGGCAGAACAAAACTACAAGGTTGAAACTAAGGTATTTGGGGGGTCAGTCCATAAACAAGACAGCCACAAAGTGAAAGAAGGGAAAAATATAGTAACAGTGACCCAGGTCAGGTAGATGGTGTGGAGACCAGGTAGATCACACAATAAAACAATCTATCATAAAAGAGGAAGAACTTAATAAAATACTGGGTAACCTCAAAGAAACTAGATACATCTTGACATCAAATCAAGAAAAGAAATATCCAAAAAGAGTATGGAAACCTTAACACTCTGAACAAATTGACAAGAAAACACACACAAAAAGTTAACTCAGCATAGGAAGGCTCAGCCAAAACAAAACAAAACAAAAATTACTGGAAAGGATTGAAAGATTCAGCAAAGTGGCAGGGTACAAGAGCAATACACAAAAATCAATTGGATTCCTATATGTTAATAAAGAAAACTCTGAAGAGGAAATAAGGAAAACAATACCATTTACAAGAGTAACCCAAAGCATAAGACCATTATTGTAAAAGATTAAGAAAATATTTTCATATTAACAGTAAAAATTATCTGTTGGTTAGCATGGTTGGGAAGGAAGGGACAGTTAGGCACAATTTGGGGATAGCAACATCATAGTTTGAGTGAGAGGGAGGGCACTATACAAGAAAGGGGAAGGCAATACTCAACAAGGGTGATGGGAGTGGAAGAACAATTAACATAGGGTAACATGTAGGTAGATTTTCATGGGCTAAAGAGAGCAGAGGTAAATAGTGATATATACTGAAACTTGGAATAACAGGACTCTATGATGCAGGGACTGAGGTGTAGAATGAATGGATAAAAGAGAGGAAATAATATTAAGGTGCTTGACTGTATTATGGATATTGGTTTTTCTTGCCTACTATTGTAAAATAGACACTTGAATGGAATCAAAAGGAATATCAACAAATATGATTACCGAAAGTTTGTGAGATAGTCTTCAGTCTATAACTGATTAGAATACCTAAAAGGGATTCTAGAACTCATCTAGTGAAAAAGGCTTCTTGTAGAGCCTTTGTAGAGTATAGGGTCTTCGATGGAATCCTGAGACCCATCAAGAACCTTCTTGGAAGTACATGCAAACCAACCCAGAACGGCTAGAGGAATAGGAGATACTTCGTGAAGCAAAGACCAACAGAACAACAATAAAATGAAAAACCAGCAGACTATTTGGCTATTACAAGAACAAGCAAGCTGTTAGGAGAAGGCAAGCCATCTAGCCCTTCAGGACAAATCCACTTCCAAGACTTCCACTTCCAAAGGGAATACACGAGCAGGCATGTAAGTTCACTGGTGACCATATTGGTCTACTTGTGAGTGAAAGTGGGGGAAAGACAGTAATGAATACATGGGCTTAGTTCGACCATGTTCCATTGACTCCTGTCCACCTTAAGATGAGAGAAAGAAGAGGAAGGGCTGGTTGGTCTGAAGTTTGGGGAAACCTGGGAATACCTGAGCCCATGGACACTGGCCTATCTACTGGGAGCCAGAGCTGAGAGTGAAGTGTCCATATGATATGAAGTGGGGGAAGGCATGTAAGAATGCCCAAACTTACAGATGGTACCCATTTGACCTAGCTTGATGGGTTGATGATCAGAACTCGACTAGAGGAAGATAAAGAAATTTGATACAGGAAGCAAGTGTAAATTGCTACTACCATTTGATGAACTTGGCCTTTACTTATGGATGTAGTATCTCAAAATACCAACTGAGAGGAAAGGAGTCTTCACATCAAGGATCAAACCAATGCTTGTACACAGGGTGGATAGGGACAGGCAATTTAGACAGTGGCTACCTAAAATGGGAGGAGAGGGTGTAAAGGCATGAAGTGGCTGGCTTACAAGTTTTCAAGAGGGAGTTTAGTTTTAGAATGAGATGGGGAAGGTAGAATCCTTACTGAATAATTTTCATCTTGTCTAGATGGGTCTGGCGAAAAGAGATGGGGCTACGATTATTTGATTCAATAATGAGTAATTGTTATCATGACTAATTGTGATTGTCACAACTGTAAAGGCAGAAGTTGTGTAACAAAAAAAGGGGAGTAGTTCTTCTTACATTCCAGGAACAGAGGACCCTAAGATCATCAAGAGAGAAGAGCATGAGTGGAACATGTGATCCTAACAAGAGAAGTATCTACACCAGAGATGGAGACAGAAGTGATAGCATGGAAAGATAGAGCAGCTGAGGACTATAGACTCATGGAATGAGAAAGGTTGTGTGCTGGAAGGCAGGAACCTGACATGCATAATATATCCTTTGTTTCTTTAAATGATTATATATTCCTGCGTGTTTTTGATGTACACCAAAAGAAAAATTAAAGCAGGAATAGAGGAAAATACTGCTAACCAATGGTGCACAGAGGAGATTGTAATCATTGCAGTGAAACAAACAAACAAACAAAAACAATGTTCTGCCATGTAAACTATCACTCAATTCACAATAAAACTTTAAAAAATAATATATATGTAAAATCTACTCTGTACACTAGCACAAGCACATAACTATATGCTAATGTATGCCCTCGAATTAATTGTAACTCATAATGACCCTGTATAGTGTTTCTGAGGCTGTAAATCTTTATGGGAGACAAAAACAAACACATCTTTTTCCTGAAGAGTGACTGGTGGACTTGAACTACTTACTTGTGGTTAACAGCTTAATGCAAAACCCACAATGCTACCAGAACTCCTCATATGACTAGCTATACATATTCAAATATGGGCATACACAAAGCAAATATTCGATTTATGGGAACCAGTTCATAAATTTGCAAACTCGCACCAACTCCTCTGCATGATACACAAGTCCTTAAGACCTGCCGTCTTCCTACCTACCCATTCTCTTCTCCATTTATTTGTCTCTTGATTCATACTCCAGAAATACTGAACTGCTTATAGCACCTCCCCCTTAATCATCTTTGGACATGATCTACACCTTTACTAGAACATATCTAAATCTTCTTTACCCACAGAAAAGAACTCCTGTTATCCTGGTGATCTACTTATGAAAAATTAGTCATAGGAAACCCTAGCAAACACAGTTCTACTCTGACACATACACATGGGGTAACAATAAGTTGAATGGATTGAAATGTAACTAGTTTAAACACTAAATTAACTCATTATCAAGAAAATAAATCCTTCATATTAAAACAATGTCCTCCTTTATTATCCAATCTTGGTGCAGTGAATTACTTAATATGGTCCCTCTAACCATAGTCTTTATAACTCCCACCTAATAATTGGGTGGGACTATGCTCATGTGAGGTACTTGTGGCCCATCAAGGGGATTGGATAGTTTCTTAATAATATAAATAAGGGACATGGTATACTTATAGGGGTGAGGTCATCAAAATAGGTATATGGAACCCTAATGTGTGGATTGATTAGTTTTATCATCCCATAGGCTTAAAATCAGCGATCCCAGAGTCAGAAAAGGAGAATATCACTATCATCAAGACAGAAAATCCAGAATTGGAGTGTCTTTTTTGAATCCAAGATGTATGCACTGAACTTCATCAATTCAGGAGGCAAAGAATTGTGACACCAGAGATGGCAACAGTCAAAAGCAACAGCAAAGAAATGGTGGCAGCAGAGGGAGCAGAACCCAGAGACCAGCATGAGACAGAGTGGTGGTTTTCCTGACCCACTGAACAGTGGGGTGCCTCTGAGAACTTATCAAAGGAGTCAGGTTTACCATGGAGCCCAAAAGTTAAGTGGCTTTGGGCAGTAGGCTTGCTGTAGAGTGGGATGCTTAGTAACACTTACCAGTGGAGCTATACTCATCAACACAGATTGAGAAAACTTAGAACCTCTAGGCAGGAGTCTTGCTGGTAGAGTGGAGTGCCTCTGAGCATTTACTGGCAGAGTTAAAAGAGCTTTGTAAAACTTGCCCACGCAGGATAGTCAAACCAAGAGGCCAAGGACCACAGGTATACCTATGGGCATTGCTGAGAAGTGGTGTCTTCATATATTGTATCCTGAGTCTTTCTGATCCTGAATTGCATCCTTTCACTTCTCTAATCAACCCATGATGGTGAATATTGTCTCTGAGTTCTGTGTGACCATTGCAATGAATTATCAAACCCATCTAAGAAGTAGAAAGTGCCATAGGAGGAATGGTTGGTGTCAGAATTTGTAAAAAGTTTGGAGAGTTGAAGGCATGTCTGACCTTCCTCAGAGAAATAAGCCTTGAGAGACAAGTGCTGTTGATTTTGGTTCTCCTTCCACCTTGTGAAGTTAGAGGAAGTCAAACACCACACCTTCCATGCCATTTTTACAACAGACAACAGTTTCAAGTTCCAGGAGGGCATATCCACAAGTGAAATCCTTCTTCCAATAGAGGATCAGTAAAAATTATGAAAAGCCTTAACAAGATGGATTGATACTGTAGTTTCAACAAAGGGCTCAAAAAGCAGTGATGGTGAAGATGGAGCAGGAGCAGCAAGGTTTTTGTTTTGTTATGCATAGAATGGCTATGAGTCAGAACCAATTTGATGGCAACTATTTAAGACATAAACATCAATAAAAAACCCACTGCTGTCAAGTTGATTTTGACTCATGCTGCAGGTTAAACAGAGATCTTATGACTTTATATAGGAACATTCGGTCTCGCCTTTCCCCTATAGTAATTGTTATCAAATAGAAATTCTAGAACTCAGCTAAATTGAGTACTTTGGAAATTCTAATAAATTTGTCTCTATATTTGTTTCCTATTGCTCCCATTAATACATTACCACATATTCAGCACTTAAAACAGCATAATCTATCATCTCACAATCTGTAGGTAAGAAGTCTGGGTTGACTCAGAGTTTTCTCTGCTCCATGTTTCACAAAACCAAAATCAAGATGTTGGCCAGTTAGACTACTGAAGGAAAACTCTTGAGAGTTATCTCCTTCCAAGCTCATCCATATTGTTGACAGAAGTCAGCTCTTTGCAGTTGTAGGACTGAGATTTCCCTGCTGACTGACGGTGGAAGGTTGCTTCCAACTCCTAGAGGTTGTTCTTCTACTAGATATTGGAAGAATTTGGCTTCTTGCAGTTGTAGGACTGAGATTTCCCTGCTGACTGACGGTGGAAGGTTGCTTCCAACTCCTAGAGGTTGTTCTTCTACTAGATATTGGAAGAATTTGGCTTCTTGCAGTTGTAGGACTGAGATCCATATTTCTTTGATGACTGTCATTTGGATATTCCCTTCAGCTCTCAGAGACCTTGCACAAAGCCCTCGTATCTTAGATCCTGCAATAACACATTGGCTTCTTCTCATACATAAAATCTCGTCTAAGTCCCCTTGCCACGTTTCTCTTCTGCTTCTTTGGCTGCATTTCTCTTCTGCTTCCAGCTAGAGAAACTTCTCTGTTTTGAAGGGCTCATATAAATAGATTGGGGATACTTGGATAATCTAGGAAAATCTCAATATTTTAACGTTTTGTTAAACTCTGGGCTGCTAGCTGAAAGGTTTAAAATTAGGAAAAGGGCAACAGTGTTGTATTCTTTCACCATACTTATTCAACCTGTATGCTGAGTAAATCATCCAAGAAGCTAGGTTATATGAAGATAAATGTGACATCAGGATTGGAGGAAGACTCATTAACAACCTGTAATATGCAGATGATACAACATTGCTTGCTGAACATGAAGAGGACTTAAAATACTTAATAATGAAGATCAAAGACCATAGCCTTCAGTACAGATTGCATCTCAATGTAAATAATATAAAAATAATCACCACTGGATCAATAAACAATAATCTTATCAATGGAGAAAAAACTGAAGTTGTCAGAGACTTCATTCTTCTTGTATCAACCATCAATATTCATGGAAGCGGAAGCCAAAAATCAAAGGATGTATTGCATTAGGCAAATATTCTGTACAAGACCTTTTTAAAATGTTGAGGAGCAAATGTGTCAGCTTGAGGACTAAGATGTGCCTGACCTGTGCCTGACGCAAGCCATGGTATTTTCAATAACCTCATGTGCATGTGAAAGCTGAACAGTGAATAAAGAAGACCACAGAAGAATTGATGCTTTTGAGTTGCAGTGTTGGAGAATATTGGAAGTACCATGGGCTGCCAAAAGAACCAACATATCTGTGTTGAAAGAAGTGCAGCCCGAGTGCTCCTTGGAGGCCAGGATGGCCAAACTTCGTCTCTCATACTTTGGACATATTGTCAGGAGGGACCAGTCGCTGGAGAATGATATGATG
>NW_006408638.1:3663727-3666197 GCF_000296735.1 Chrysochloris asiatica
GCAGGATAGTCAAACCAAGAGGCCAAGGACCACAGGTATACCTATGGGCATTGCTGAGAAGTGGTGTCTTCATATATTGTATCCTGAGTCTTTCTGATCCTGAATTGCATCCTTTCACTTCTCTAATCAACCCATGATGGTGAATATTGTCTCTGAGTTCTGTGTGACCATTGCAATGAATTATCAAACCCATCTAAGAAGTAGAAAGTGCCATAGGAGGAATGGTTGGTGTCAGAATTTGTAAAAAGTTTGGAGAGTTGAAGGCATGTCTGACCTTCCTCAGAGAAATAAGCCTTGAGAGACAAGTGCTGTTGATTTTGGTTCTCCTTCCACCTTGTGAAGTTAGAGGAAGTCAAACACCACACCTTCCATGCCATTTTTACAACAGACAACAGTTTCAAGTTCCAGGAGGGCATATCCACAAGTGAAATCCTTCTTCCAATAGAGGATCAGTAAAAATTATGAAAAGCCTTAACAAGATGGATTGATACTGTAGTTTCAACAAAGGGCTCAAAAAGCAGTGATGGTGAAGATGGAGCAGGAGCAGCAAGGTTTTTGTTTTGTTATGCATAGAATGGCTATGAGTCAGAACCAATTTGATGGCAACTATTTAAGACATAAACATCAATAAAAAACCCACTGCTGTCAAGTTGATTTTGACTCATGCTGCAGGTTAAACAGAGATCTTATGACTTTATATAGGAACATTCGGTCTCGCCTTTCCCCTATAGTAATTGTTATCAAATACCAACATATCTGTGTTGAAAGAAGTGCAGCCCGAGTGCTCCTTGGAGGCCAGGATGGCCAAACTTCGTCTCTCATACTTTGGACATATTGTCAGGAGGGACCAGTCGCTGGAGAATGATATGATGTTTGGTATCATGATATATATCTCTATATCTCTATATATCTCTCTATCTCTCTATCTCTATCTCTATCTCTATCTCTATCTCTATATCTATATATCTCCACCACAGTACAACAGACTAACAGATGAGTGGTGGTCATTTGGTTTTAAGTGGAAACTGTGATTATTAGAACCCACAAAATACTCCAAAAACGAAAGATGCAGCAGTCACTTCCTTAAAGTCTTAGAAACTCTAGGAGGCAGTTTTACTCTGTCCCACATGGTCTCCACGAGTTGGACTTTACTCAACAGCAATAAGTTTTTGTTTGATTGTTTTGTTTGCTTTTGTGGGGATTAATATTGATTACATCTGCAAATCCACATTTACAATGTAGCATACCATGTTCATAGGTTTATTCTGGGGATTAGGCTGTGAATATTTGGGGGCAGTCATTATTAAAAGTGGTAGTTTAAACTTTTTCCTTATCCATTCATTTACAGGAAGCAGAAAAACTCTAATTTTATATTAATAAAACATGTACCATTTGGATTCATTTATTAATTTGCCTCCTTTGGCTAAATCAGAGAGAAAAGTTTCAACAAAATATATCCTAGAGTTTTGTAGTTCTTTTGTTGTCTTTGTTTTTATAAGTCTATTTAGCCCATTTTTAGATACAGCATTCCATAATTATGGAATTATGTATGTTCATATTTTTCTACACTCTGCATATGTAAAAAGATTTGAGATTAGTTTAAAAACTGTATACTTTCACAGTTTATTGTGTATGTATTTGCCTTTATTAGTAGCTTGCTTAATTGCCTTTCATTCAGAAGATGTTACAAAATAAATCAGCTAAGCCTTATGTATTTTATCCAAAACATCACTAGTGTCCCAACATGTGGTCCGCACTCCTTTCAGGGATTCTGTTTACACAAGTGTCTGCTTGCAGACATTCATTGCCAATGACTTTATAGTAACAAATGTGTTTGTCAAGATATTTGTCAACATCCCATGACTTACCAGTATTCCTTGAGCCTAGTACTATATTTTACCAATGCCTTCAGTGCAGTTTGGATATACCACAGGTTCTTGATCATGATACCTCTTGAAATGATTGAACATCGACCAACTATTTTTGGTACAGTGATTCTGTATATTCCATTTACATTCTTTTGATGCTTTCTGAGTTATTCAATAATTTATCCATTATTGTTGTTAAGTTCCATCACATTGGTTCCGACTCATAGCAACCCTATAGGGTTTCCAAGGATATGCTGGTGGGTTTGACCTATGGCCATTTATGCTGTTCAAAAGATATTTTCTTTTTTATAATTAACTTTTTATTGTGAATTGAGTGAAGATGTACAGAGAAGATCATCAATTTTGCATTAAACAAATCATACGCTTTGTTTCATTTCAATGATGGCAATCCCCTCCATGCAACTACAGCCATCCCATTTCTTCCCTGTGGCTCCTATTTCGATTCCACTCTCCTTCCTATCCCTTCTCAACTTTGTCCTTAGGTAAAACTTGCCCTTTTGATCTTGAATAATTGACCATTTCATTGTGAGCAAATAAAGACACTGAAATTTGCTCTCCAGCGTAGAGATGCTAAAGCAAAT
>NW_006408638.1:3666937-3668081 GCF_000296735.1 Chrysochloris asiatica
GCTGAAAGCAGAGAATATCAAAAAGATGTTTACCTGTGCTTTATTGACTATCCAAAGGTTTTCAATTGTGTGGATCACAACAAGCTATGGACAATATTACAAAGTATGAGTATTCTGGAACACTTAATTATACTCATGAGGAATCTATACATGGACCAGGAGGCAGGTGTTCAAAGAGAACATAGGAACCGTCTATGTGAAACCTATTAATATGATTCCTTTCAAAGAAGTTGGTAGTGGAAGTCAGATACCATCTAGTTCTTCTGGTCTCAGAGTCATGGAGACTGATATTCACATATTTCATTGATTCCAAGTTGATTCCAAGCATCTTCAATTTTCATCATTCTGCTTTCTTCCACACATGAAAGGACCAAAAGTAGCATTTTAGGTGGACTCATGAGTTTTTTAGATCCTAGACACTATTCACTAAAGTAGGATGTGGAACAATGCATTTGTTGTGCTAATTAACCACCCACCGTGTTACCTGAGACTGTAGTCTTGAGACTTCAGGCCAACCAACTCATTGTGTTAAGATGTTGATAATATCCAAAAAGTTTTCATCATTCTGCTCCCAATTTGCTCCACTACATTCAGAGATGTGTTTGCAGCAAAGGTCAATACCCATGTACAAGTATCATCTGTCAAACTTCCATATATTGTGCAAATACTCCCACTCTCCCTCCCATATCTCTTCAGTCTGTGTATATGTCCATGTATCTACCCACATAACACTTTTGTTTCAGGATTGTGCATATAGTAATCTCTAACCCCTTTAACCATCACATACATCCCTGTGTTTTCACTTGTCTTCATCATAGTTTTTCCCTCTTCTTGTATATGTCCTCCCCATGCCCTGAACTAACATGTATCTTCCCTCTAGCCAGCTAATTAGTCTCCCTTTCCTTCCCCCCATGGTGGCCATTTATTTTAGCATGAAAAAAATGTTCTTGAGTTTTTACAATAGTTGTTGTTGTTGTTAAGTGCCATTGAGTCAATTCTGACCCATAGCGACCCTGTATAGGGTAGCATCATATAATATTTGCTCTTTTGTGATTGACTAATTTCACTCAGCATAATGCCCTCCAAAGTTACCCATCTTATGAGGTATTTTGCAAACACATTGTTATTTGTCAATGCTGCATAG
>NW_006408638.1:3669466-3670798 GCF_000296735.1 Chrysochloris asiatica
CATCTGTATATCTCAGGTTGTTAATGAGTCTTCCTCCAATCCTGATGCCACATTCTTCTTCCTATAGTCCAGTTTCTTGAATCATTTTCTCACCATACAGATTGAGCAAGTACGGTGAAAGGATACAACCCTGGTGCATACCTTTCCTGCTTTTAAACTTTTCAGTATCCCCTTGGTCTCTTCTAACAACTGCCTCTCAGTCTATATACAGTTCTGGAATACCTATCTTTTGCAATGTTATTTATAATTTATCATGATCCACATAGTCAAAGACCTTTCCATATCCAATAAAGCACAAGCAAACATTTTTCTGTTATTGTTTGCTTTCAGAAAAGATCCATCTCACATCAGCAATGATATTCCTCATTCTACCTCTTCTTCTTAATTCGACTTCAATTTCTGGCAGTTCTCTATGCAATTATTTTTTATTATTATTTGTTTAAGATTTTTATTGTGGATTGAGTGAAAATTTACATGGCATATCATCAGTTTTACATTCAACAAATCATATACCTTATTTCATTACAATGATGATAATCCCCTCCATGTACCATCAGTTAACAGTACTTCTCTCTATCCACTTTAGCTTTTTAAAAAACAGACAAACAAACAAACAAACAAACAAAAACCCACTCAGGCATATATAATAATTTACATTTCCAAAGGGCACATTCTGCAGGTCTGCTCCTGGCCACCAGCTCTGAGTCCCTCTCTTCTTAGTCCAGGAATCTAGAGTCCTCAGCCACTCCCCCTCTCCATGCTCCCACCTCTGCCTCCATCTCTGGCGCTGCTGCTTCTCTGGATAAGGTCCCGCATTCTGCTTATTGTTCCTCTCTTGATGGCCCTAGGGTCCTCTGTTTCTGGACTGTAAGATTAACCACTCCCCTTTTTTTGTTACAAAACTTCTACCTTTACAAGTGTGACAGTCACGGTTAGTCATGATAACAATTATTCACTATTGAGTCTTATGAATCTTATCTCCATCTCGTTTCACCAGACCTTTCTAGACAAGATGACAGCTATTCAGTGGGGACTCTTTCTTTTCCCCCATACTCTTAAACTAAACTCCCTATTGAAACCTTGTAAGCCAGTCACTTTGTGCCTTTATTGTCCCCTCATTTTAGGTAGTGAATGTTTAAGTTGTCCGTCCCTATCTAGCCTGTGTACAGAGTGGATAGCATTGATACTTGATTTGAAGACTCATTCCCTCTCTGTTGGTATTTAGAGTAACTACCGCTCTGAGTTTTCAGTGACTAGCGATTCGGAAGTAGTTTGTCACTCTTTCTTCCTAGTCTGTCTTTGTTTTGTAGCTCATCTGAAACCTTTCCACCA
>NW_006408638.1:3678064-3681309 GCF_000296735.1 Chrysochloris asiatica
ATTTCCAAAGCCTGCCCATCTTCCAGTATGGAGTGTAGGTCTACTTCCAGCTCATTTGCCTCAGTCACTTTATCTCGTTTCTGGACATGTGCAGATATGGTCATCTGCTTCTGTTTTTTGGGGCATATTCAGGGCTTATCTGCAGCCTTAATACTTATATGAGTATGTATTTTGGTATTTTTTATGCTTTCTGATTGCCACCAGGTAGATGGGATCAGGAAATGGGCTTCTCTTTCCACTCTTCTTCTTGAGAAATTTCAAGATGCCACTGTTGGTAGTTTTGACATAATTTAGGATTTAATTTTCAGCCTATTTCCTTTTTTGTCTGCTTGCCCTGCTCCACAATCCCCGTTCAGGCCTTTTTTCTAGTTATAAACAGTTCAGGGCTGGCTGTGACCATTTGGTTTAAAGTGGAAACTGTCTCTTTAAATTTTGAGGCGATCTGTGTGCATGCTTAGTAGAACCCTCTCAAGGTGGGGCTGGAGTGTCCACTAGCTCAGGCACCCCTATAGTCACCCGAATGGAGGTGCGCAGACAGCAAGGGACCAATGAACACATACCAAAAGAAAAGAATGGCCATACCTTTATCTCTGTGGTTCTGCCAAGAGTCTGTGGCCACTCTGATCCTTCCCCACTTGGTCTCACCCAAGATGGTGGCTCTTGGAACAGCTGAGCATCCCGAAGTAGAAAGCAATGGATTTCTTGCTTCTGCCACAAATTCCCCCAGCTGTAAGCCTTCCAACCTTACAAATATTTCTTTATATGTGGTTCAGAGTTCTGGGACCATCCCCTGAGCCTGTGTGGCTGAGTATTCTGTGTTGTTGCTGATGGAGCTCCTTACTGCACTTCCACCCGATCAGCCATCTTGTTTGTTCTCCTCTCTATGTACTTTTGCAATTATTTTTTTAATTGTCTTCAGAAAAATTTTATGTGCATATGATATTATTTATTTGATGATTTCTACATTCCACCTCGTTACTTCTCATTAGAATGGGTATAAATATAGATCTCTTCCAATAGGTTGGCCAAAAACCAGAAAGCGGCCAGGTAGCCGCTTTCCAATTTCTTGATATACATGAGCGAGCACCTCTAGTGTTGCATGACTTTGTTGAAAGATTTCAATTTGCATCATGTTCATTCCTGGAGACTTGCTTTTATCCAATGCCTTCAGTGCAGCTTGGGCTTCTTCCTTCAGTACCATTGATTCTTGACCATATGCTGCCTTTTGAAATGGTTGAACATCATCCATGTCTTTTTTGGTACAGTGACTCTGTGTATTTTTTTTCCATCTTATTTTGATGTTTCTGCATCATTCAATATTTTGACCATGGAATCCTTTAATGTTTTAATTTGGGACCTGAATTTTTTTTCTTCAGTTCTTTCAGCTTGAGAAATGCTTAGAATTATCTTCCCTTTTGATTTTTTACCTCCAGATATTTGCACATTTCATTATAATTCTTGAGTTTGTCTTCTCAAGCAGCCTTTGAAATTTTCTGTTCACATCTTTTACTTCCTCATTTTTTCCATTCACTTTAACTTCAATATGCTCAAGATCAAGTTTCACAGTCTATTCTGACATCCATTTTGGTCTTTTCTTTCTTTCTTGGCTTTTTAATGACCTTTTGATACCATCCCACAACTCTTCTGGTCTTTGGTCTCTTAATGATCAGGAGGGTTGTGTAATAGTATCATATCAGAATAAGAAGTATTAAAGACATGAGAATGAAAAAGGTAACTACAACTTTGAAAAGGCCAGTTAGGGTGGACCTTATCTTGAAGGTGAGATTAAAGAAGTGTCTTGACTATATAGTACTTGAGAAGAAAGTATTTTGGGAGGAGGAGGAAATCACCAGGGAAAAGTTCCAAAGATGGCAATATACTGATATTTTGGAAGAAAATTGAGAGGGCCATTATGATGTGAATTTAATAGCAAAAGTCAAAATAATAGGAGGCAAGGTCAGAAAACTTATGGAGGGGCCAAACCTTGAAAGCTATTTTAAGGTCTTTGGCTTTTTCTGAGTGAGATGGAAATCCATGAGAGGATTTTGAGCAAAGAGTGCCATAACCTAACTTAAAGGACAGTCTTAGGTACAGAACTGCTGATGGACTGCAGAGACACAAACATAAAGGCAGGAAAATAAGTTAAGAATCAATTGTAGTTATCCAGTTGTGTGATAATGATAACTCAGACTATAGAGGTAGCAATGAAAGTGGTAAGAAGTTGATTGTATAGGATATATTTTGACGGTTATGCTAATAGAATGTTGTGAGAAATGCTTATAGGGTGTGAAAGAAACAACAGACTAAAGGATGACTCTAAGGTCATGGTATAAGGAACTCAAAAGATAAATTTATTATCAATCAAAATTGGGAAGACTCAAAGTAATGCAGATTAAAGGAGAAATAAGAGCACAGTTTCAGGCATGACCATTAAGCATCTTAGTAGAGATGGTAGGTTGGCATGTTTATGAATCTGTGCTTCAAGACTGAGGTTTGATTTGGAGTTATAAATGTGTTAATCTTCAGTGTATAAATGATATTTCAGAACATGGATTAGATGAAATTACATGGGAGTCAGTGCTGATGGAGAAGATAAAAGGACCGCAGGCACAAATGGAATTTCTCCATCATTAAGAAATCAGAAGGAGAGAAGGAAACAGTGAGGGAATTCTTTAGGATGAAAAACCAGTCAGGGGAAAATACTTCAAATATATTGTGTCCGAGAAGACTAGTAAAAAAAAAAAAAAAAAAGTGTATAACAAAGGCTGAAGTTGTGACTGTGATAAGTCAAGTAAGATGAGGACTGGAAATTGCTCACTGTATTTAGTACTGGGAAGGTTACTGGTAATGTTCTTAAGAGTACTTACTTTCAGAGACCTGGAGACAATGACAGCTTTGACTGGAATTAGTTTCAGACAGAAGAATAGGGAGACAGTGAAAATAAAGGACTCTTTCAAGAAGTGTTGCTGCAAAGGGGAGCTAAAAATAGGAAAGCAATTAGTAAAGGGAGTGGGAAGTCAAAATGAGCAAATAAGCATCAGAGTTTTGTTGTTGTTGCTAGTCAATCCCCGACTCATGGTGAATGCATGCACAAACTGGACTATTGTGAGCCATAGGGTTTTCATAGATTTTATTTTTTTTAATTAAATGTTTTTATTTTGGATTGAGTGAAAGTTTACAGGGCACATCATCAGCTTCACATTCAACCATTCATATAGCTTGTTTCATTACATTGATTATTATCC
>NW_006408638.1:3682179-3683431 GCF_000296735.1 Chrysochloris asiatica
GAACCTTTGTCTATTTACTCTTGGATCATATGATTTCATTGATTTTTGAAAGTACATTGCCAAGGCCTTTCTTTTTGGTCTATCTTAATCCATAGACTTCACTAAGACCTGTTCCACATCACAACACACAAACCTCCACTGACAGATGAGCAGTGGCTGTGTTTGAAGTACATTGGCAGGAAAGAAACCAGGTGTTCCACATAGAAGGAGAAAATTACACTATGGAACCACCACCGCATTCAGTCCTTTCCACTAGATTCCATTGACTTTGTTATATAGATATTCTAAAAGGAAGCGTTTCACAGAACACCTAATATCATTAAACACTACAGCTGTCAAAACATGCATTTAGAGTCATTTACTTTTGTTTCAAGAAAGAGCCTTCATAATTCTGTAATCAACATTTCTATTTCAAAAATGAGGAATCCAATCCAACAAAGCTTAAATGACTAGTCCCAGATTGCAGTATGCAACAGAACCAAAACCAAATCTAATTATCTTTTCTCCCAATATAATATTCATTGGTGTAGTATTTATATTTATTTAAATAAAAATGCAACAGCTTTTTTTGTATTAATTTCTTTCAATAGTTATATGTTGTTGTTATTAAGTGCTGTTGAATCAGTTCCAACTCATAGCGACCCTGTTTCTAAGGAACAGCTGTTTCCAAGGAACAGCTGGTGAAGTTGATGGAAAAATTCCATTATATTTTTATTCAATTTTCCCATGAACTTTTTGAAATCCCATTATATAATGTACACATATTCTTATTTTATATACTCCTACCCTAAATAGGAGTCCTGCTGTGGCGCTGTGGCTAATAAGTCAGACTGCAAAGTCATTTGGACTGCAAGGTTGGTGGTTCAAGCTCACCAGCTGCTCCTTGGAAACCCTATACAGGGTAGCTATGGGTTGCTATGGGAAGAACATGCCCAGCATTTCTCAAGCTGGGGGAACTGAAGAAAAAATTCAACTCTCAACTTTCGTGATTGAAAGATTCTCTGGGCAAATTATTGAATGATGCAGAAAGCATCAAAAGAAGATGGAAGGAATACACAAAGTCACTGTACCAAAAGGAAATGGTTAATGTTCAACAATTTCAAGAGGTACCATATGATCAAGAGCCAATGATACTCAGGGAGGAAGTCCAAGGTACACTGAAGGAATCGGCAAAGAACAAGGCACCAGGAATTGATGGAATAAAAATTGAAATCTTTCAAGAAAGTGAGGTGGCACAGAAGGCACTCACTCA
>NW_006408638.1:3684143-3725387 GCF_000296735.1 Chrysochloris asiatica
GAGAAAAGATTGAAGTTGTCAAGGACTTCATTCTTCTTGGATCAACTAACAACACTCACTCATGGAAGCAGCAGTCAAGAGATCAGACGATGTATTGCATTGGGCAAATCTGCTGCACAGGAACTTTTAAAAGTGTTTAGGAGCAAAGATGTCACTTTGAGGACTAAGGTGCACCTGGCCCAAGCCATGGTATTTTCAGTAACCTCATATGCATGCAAAAGCTGGACAGTGAATAAGGAAGATCGTAAAAGAATCAATGCCTTTGAGTTATAGTGTTGGAGGAGAATACTAAAAATGCCATGGGCTTCCAAAAGAACCAATAAATCTATTTTGGAAGAAGTGCAGCCAGAGTGCCCCTTAGAGGCCAAGATGGCCAAACTTCGTCTTTCAAAACTTTGGACATATTGTCAGGAGGGAACACTTACTAGAGAAGGATATCATGCTTGGTAAGATTGAGGGTCAGAGAAAAAGAGGAAGACCTCCCCAATGAGATGGATTGGCCAGGTGGCAGCATCGATGGACTCAAGCGTGGCAACAGTAGTGAGGTTTGCCCAGGATTGGACTTTGTTTCATTCTGCTGTGCATAAGGTCGCTATGAGTCAGTGCCGACTCGATGGCACCTAACCACAACATGGTTCAGAATTGACTCGACAGCACTTAACAACAACAACAACAACAACACACTAACACTATACATTTAATTTGCTACACGGTCTATAAAAGATTATTCATTCTTTTTCATCCCCTTCAACCATTTTAATATCTAACCTTATGCAAATCTACATTCTTTCTGGAATAAGATACTCTAGAAACACAATAAATAAATAAAGACATTTGGCACCATTGAACTCTCTCCTTATTTTCTTTTCTTCATTTTCATGTTACATCAACAAATATTTGCCAAAACCATATGTTAAAGGCAATGTTCTATGCAATTGGTAATGAGTTAGCTTTCTTTTTTTAAATGGGGCAACAGTTATAGTTTCATTAATTTCATTAGAGTACACATAGAATAGGAGATAAGCTGATGGTGGTGATATATTAAGAGCTAGGCACAAGTAAGGTGGGCTAGTGTTGTGCTGTAGGATAAACATTGGACTCTAACCACAAAGTAAGTGGTTCAAACCCACCAGCTACTACTCAGAAACTCTATGCATTGGAACCAACTTTATAGTACTCAACAACAACAGCAAAGTACAAGTAGAGGTGACTACAGGGTGCTTCTGAAGCACACCTACACCTATGTATATTTAGTTTTGCTCTTACTTCTCAGGTTTACACATGCTACATCTAAGTAGTTACCTAAGACTACAAATTCTATTTCTTTCTCTTTGATTCGCATTACTATTTCACCAGAATACTTCTATCTCAGTCCTGTTCTGTATCAGCTACCAAGTTAGTAAGGGTGGATTCCAACCTGAAATTTTACTGATAATTCTCTCTACTTTTTGAGTTTCTGTTTTAGGCATGATATTTTCATGTAACTACAGTCCTGCTGTGGTGCTGTAGGATAAGTACTGGATTGCTAACTGCTAAGTCGGCAGTTCAAATCCACCAGTCACTCCTTGGAAGCTCTATACATGGTCATTATGAATCAGAATCAACTTGACAACACTTAACAACAACAAATAACTCTAGAACTCAGGAAATATGAAGTGGCAATAATCAGTGTTGTCAGCTACCTATGTAAAATTCCAAAATAAAATGTCTGAAATATACTTGTTTGCTCCATTTTCAGTTTCTAATTAAGCCTTAGTAATCATTTCTCTATGACACTGTTGAATGTTACTCTTTTTCATATCCATTTTCACAATCCATCCTCCATCACTTCATCAGCCCATGACTAAAACTAAAAACCAAACCCACAGTATTCAAGTAGATTCTGACTCATAGTGACCCTATATATAAAGTTTCCAAGATAGCTGCATCTTTTTCACTCACATACAGTGTTTATTGTACAGTACCACGAAAGTTCCTTATCTCATGATTAGGTTAGAATATGAATTCTCTGTGCCTAGTTTCTTCTTTCCCTAGTCTGGACACATATCTCACTAAACACATTCATAAGAATCCTTAGCTAAAAATCAATATAATAAGTACCAGTTATGTGTTCAGCATCATGCTAAATCCACACAGAAAACACAGAAAAATATTTGCAAGATATTTAACAGACAAAGGATTATTTTAGATAGAGTGATATTATGACAAAATAAAATATACACACATATACACACACAAATAAGGCAAAAAGAATAATCTAACAGAAAACAGAAATTTGAACAAAGATACTAGTGTACAATTCACAGGATTAAAAACTCAAATTGATTATAAACATTCAAGGAAAATGCTAATTTCAATAATATTGACTGAAATATGAACTGAAACAAGCAATAATTTTTAAACTTACAATTATTTTTCACAGGAGCAATGACAAAGTCTTGTAAACTTAAAAAAAATAGTCTTATAATCAATACCTTATTAGAGAAAATATTGGGAATATGAAGTTTTCAGGACCTTCCTTTGTTGATGGGGCACAACTCACAACTCAAAGGGAATGATACAGCAGCAAGCATTCATTAATAATCAGAACTTTAAAATATGAATATAGAAAAATTTTAAGTTGTGAGAAATAAAATAGAAAGCATAGAATCAATATCCTAGGTATTAGTAAGCTGAAATGGACAGGTACTGGTCAATTAAAATCTGACAATGATATGGTTTACTATACCAGAACAAGAAATTCAATAGGGACGATGTCACATTCATCATCACAAAGAACATCTCAAGATTAATCTTGAAATACAATGCTATTTCAAGATTTCAATTCTATCTGTGATAGAATGATATCCGTATGTCTGCAAGGAAGACTAGTTAGTACTACTTTATTCAAATGTACACACCAACCACTAAAGACAGTGATGATGAAATTAAAGAATTGTACCAACTTTTCATATCATTGGCCAAAACAACTTCTTCAATATCATCAGCTAAAGAAGGCTAAGGCAGACTGTGGAACAAAGCATCAATTGCTTATGTGTAAGTTAAGGAAGCAGTCCTACTATGGCACTGTGGGCTAATTAATGTGTCAGACTGCAAAGTCATTTAAACTGCAAGGTCAGTGGTTCAAGCTCACCAGCTGCTCCTTGAAAACCATATACAGGGTCACTATGGGTCAGAATCGACTTGATAGCACTTAACAACAAGTTACGGATGAATCTGAAGAAAATGATAACAAACCCCAGATAATCAAAATATGATTTTGAACGTATCCCATGTGAATTTAGAGACTATCTCAAGAACATATTTGACACATTAGATATTAATGACTGAAGACCAGAAAAACTGGAATGATATCAAGAACATCATATAGGAAGAAAGCAAAAGGTCATCAAAAAGACAGAAAAGAAAGAAAAGACAAAAATGGATGTCAGACGAGACTCTGAAACTTGCTCTCTAGCATAGAGATGCTAAGACAAATGGAAGAAAATAGGAAGCAAAAGAGCTGAACAGAAAATTTCTAAGGGCAGCTTAAGAAGGTAAAGTTAAATATAATGTAATTTACAAAGATCTGGATTTGGAAAACCAAAAGGAAAGAACATGGTCAGCATTTGTCAAGCTGACAGAACTGAAGGAAAAATACAAGCCTCGACTTGGACTCCATGAGCAAAATATTAAATGATACAGACAACATCAAAAGAAGATAGAAGACATTGTACCAAAAAGAAGTGGTTCACCCATTTCAAGAGGTAGCATATGATCAAGAATTAATTATACTGAAGTTCAAGATATACTGAAGGTGTACTGACAAAATCCAAGGCTCCAGAAATTGATGGTACACAAACTGAAATATTCCAACAAACTGATGCAGCACTGTAGGTGCTCAATCCCCTATGCCAAGAAATTTAGAATACAGCTACCTGGCCAATTTGGAAGAAATACACATCTGTGTGGATTCCAAAGATAGGTGATCTAATGTTGTTGTTGTTATGTGCAGTCGAGTCGGTTCCGCCCCATAGCAACCCTATACAGGGTTTCCGAGGCTGTAAATCTTTACAGGAGCAGAACGCTTCATCTTTTTCCCGTGGAACAGCAGGTTGTTTCTAACTGCTGGCCTCAAGGTTCACAGCCCGATTTGTAACCACTACGCTACCAGAGCTCCTAATACAATATGGAAATCTTTGAGAAATATCATTAATATTAAATGCAAGTAAAATGTATTTAAGATAATTTTTAAATGGCTGCAAGTATACATTGACAGGGAATTGCCAGAAACTCAAACTTGATTTAGAAGAGGACTTGAAAGTAGCAATAACATTGCTAGTATGTGATGGATATCGACTGAAAGCAGAGAAAAGCGGGAAGATATTTACCTGTGCTTTACTGACGATGCAAAGGTTTTCAATTGTGTGGATCATGACCAACTATGAATACATGGTGAGGAAAGGTTATTAGAGAACACTTTAATGTACTTTTGAGGGACTTGTACATAGGCCAAGAATCAATCATTGGAACAGATAAAGTGGATACTGAATTGTTGTTTGAGCTTTTCCACCATCTCTTCCTACAGATATAGTCTATTTAATTCCTGGTTATGTCATCTGATGAGGTCTGTATTTATAGTAACCTTTTGTTGCTTTAAAACGTATTTGAAATGAAAAAGTAATTGGTCTTACAAAATTCTATATGTTTTCCACAATCATTTCTATCACCATGGTCATATTTTCAAACAACTGATCTTTCCTCTTTGTTTCCAACTTTCACATTCCATTAATCAGTAATTATCAATGTATTTTGATTACATGTTTCATCAATTTTAGACTGAAGAAGTTAGCTGTTGTTGTTGTTGCTGTTGTTAGGTGCTGTCAAGTTGGCTCCAACTTATGATGACTCTATGCTCAACAGAACCAACAGTGCGTCATCTTCACAATCGTTATGCTTGAGCCCACTGTTGCTTCCATTGTGCCAATCCATCTTGTTGAAGATCTTTGTCTTTTTGCTGACCATCCACTTTACCAAGCATAATGTCCTTCTTCAGGGACTGATACCTCTTAATAATATGTCTGAAGTATGAGAAATAAAGTCTCGTCATCCTGGCTTCTAAGGAGCATTCTGTATCCAACATACATTACTTTGTTCTTCTGGAAGTCCATAACACTTTCAATATTTTTTCTCCAGCACCATAATTCAAATGAATCAATTCTCATATGGTCTTCCTTATTCATTGTCCATTTTTCAAATACATATGATATGAGGCTATTGAAAATACCATGATTTGAGTCACGAGCACCTTGGTTCTCAAACTGGTATTTTTACTCTTGAATACTTTCAAAAGGTCTTGTGTAGTAGATTTGCCCAGTGCAATGCACGTCTGGTTTCTTGTGTGCTTGCATTAGTGTTGACTGTAGATCCAAGAAAAATGAAATCTTTGACAACTTCTATCTTTTATCTATTTATCATGATATTATTTATTGGCCTACTTGTGAAGAATTTTCTTTTCTTTACATTGAGGTGCAATCCATACTGAAGGCTGTAGTCTTGGGCCTTAATCAATATTTTAAGTCCTGTTCACTTTCAGCAAGCAAGACTCTCATCTGCATATCACAAGTTGTTAATGAGTCTTTCTCCAATCCTGCTGCCATGTTCTTCTTCATGTACTACAGCTTCTTGGATTATCTGATCAGCATACAGACTGAACAAATATGGGGAAAGAAATCAGGAAAGATGGTGCACATCTTTTCCTGATTTTAAACCATTCAGTGTACTCTGGACCTGTTACAACGATTGTCTCTTGTTCGAAGCACAGGTTCCCCATGAGCACATTCAAGTGTTCTGGAATATCCTTTCTTCATGATCCACACAAGTGAAAGCCTTTGTATAGCAAGTAAAGCACAGGCCAGTATCTTTCCATTATTCTTTGATTCCATCTTATGTTGTTGTTGTCGTTGTTGTTAGGTGCCATTGAGTTGGAACCGAATCATAGCGACCTTATGCAAAGCAGAACGAAACACTGCCCAATCCTGGGCCAACCTCACTACTGTTGCCACACTTGAGCCCATCAATGCTGCCACTTGGCCAATCCATCTTGTTGGGGGTCTTCCTCTTTTTCTCTGACCCTCCACCTCACCAAATATGATATACTTCTCCAGTGACTGGTCCCTCGTGACAATATGTCCAAAGTATTACAGACGAAGTTTGACCATCTTGGCCTCTAAGGAGCACTCTGTCTGCACTTCTTCCAACACAGATCTGTTGGTTCTATGGGAAGCCCATGGCACTTTCAATATTCTCTTCCAACACTGTAACTCAAAAATATCAATGCTCCTACAGTCTTCCTTATTCACTGTCCAGCTTTCATATGCATATGAAGTTACTGAAAATATCATGGCTTGGGTCAGGTGCATCTTAGTCCTCAAGCTGACATTGTTGCTCTTCAACACTTTCAAAATGTCTTGTGCAGCAGATTTGCCTAATGCAATATGTCGTTTGAATTCTTGACTGCTGCTTCCATGAGTGTTGATAGTTGATCCAAGAAGAATGAAGTCCTTGACAACTTCAATCATTTTGCCATTGATAGGAATGTTGTTTATTGGTCCAGTGGTGAGGACCTTTGTTTTCTTTACATTGAGATGAAATCCATACCAAAGGCTGTGGTCTTTGATCTTTATCAGTAAATGTTTTAAGTCCTCTTCACTTTCAGCAAGCAAGGTTGTATCATCTGCATATCGCAGGTTGTTAATGAGTCCCAATCCTAATGCCACGTTTTTCCTCATATAACCCACCTTCTCAGATTATTTGCTCAGCATACAGGTTGAATAAGTATGGTAAATGAATACAATCTTGTCACACACTTTTAAAAATTTTAAACCATTCAGTGTTCCCATGTTCTCTTTGAACAAGTAACTCTTGGTCTTATACCAGCTATGATATTCCTAGTTTAATGTCTGCATTTAGCTTAGGTTTGCATTTCTGACAGTTCTCTTTCAATGTATAGTTGCAGCCACTTTTTAACTACTTTCAAAAAAAATGTTAATTGCATTTTATACTAATAATATTGCTTAATGATTTCTACATTCCCTGGAGATGGATTGGCACAGTAGCAGCAGCAATGGGCTCAAGAATACTATTATTGTGAAGATGGTACAAAGCCAGGCAACGTTTTCTTCTGTTGTGCACTGGGTTGCTGTGAGAGTAAAGCTGACTTGATGGCACCTAACGACAAATGATATGCTCATATATGATTGAAAGTGAACTTTGATTGTCATTGTGGAGAAGTCAGTTCATCATAAAATAGAAAGTATGCATATTCTACAACTCAGATATCCCATTTCAAGGAATCCAGCTAATATCCTTGTCCTCATCTCCTTGTGTAGATATTCATAACATATCTAGGACTTTGACATTCACTGAGAAACAACTACAAGAATATTAATTGTAGAAATGTTGTAATTATAATAATAAAAAAGAACAACCTGACAATGAAAAAGTACAAATATATTTTATTGATACAGTAAAATATATAATTACAATTAATTATGCCAATAAAAAAATAAAATCTCAGCAACAGAATATCAACTTGAAAAAACAAAAGGCAAAACAGTAGGGTGTGATATTATTTAAGTACATTTGAAAACTGAAAACAGTACTACAATTCACTATGAATGCATATATATATGTGGACGGCATGAATATAGACTGAATCCAAGACAGTGGCTGCTTTAGAGAAGGGGAAAAGAAATTGCCCTGTGGTCATGGTTAAAGTAAATATTAACTTGATCTTCAGTTACTATTTTTTTACACTGGAAATAAATATAATATTAGAAGGGGTTATGTCATGAGAGTTAGTAATTTCTTGAACACTTTTTGTATGGTTGAATGTTAACCAAATTAACAATAATAATAAATGAGACTTTATTTAAATGTAAATCAATGCGTTGGAAAATCCTTTAAGTACAAATACATTAAATGATTAAAAACATGTATTACACATGCACATAAATTATACTAGATAGATAGATGTGTGTGTATTTAAAATTATGCATATGTATACCCATTCACACAATAAAAGTAAATATCTGTGTTGATCAGAAACAGAACCTACCTAAAAATCATTGAGAGAGGTTCATGCCAAAGGTCTGCTGGATTCTGTGATTGGAAGCAAACATTGAGAATGAGACATTTGGCCCTGCAAGGTACAGAAATAAAATGTGCTCCACACAAAATTATAGGGGACCTGAGCCAGGTTTACAGCTTGAAGCCAAAGACTAAGGTGGGGCTGCTGTATTTGTAAAAGGAGGCTGAAAATAGTGTTCAAGGCAGCCTAGGGCTACAACTTAAAAGAAGATGCAGTCTATGGATTTCTGGAGTCAAAGACACAACAACGAAATTGCAAATTAAGTAGCATTGCAATTCTAACCATAGAAAATGAACCCAAAATGTCATTATAAGACCTAGTTTTGAATAGAAGGTTCAGGAAGCCAGGTACAGGAAATTGCAAACTACTAAAAACAGAAAAAATAAAATAAAAGACACTTATTGAAAAAACAGTACATAAAATAAAAGTGCAAAACACTGGAAGATAATATAAATGGAGATTGACAAAAAACATATAATCGGTATGAATTTACTTAAGGAAAAAATAATGTTATAAAACAGTTTAACACATGTGGTCTGGCTAGTGACCACATTGGTCACTGATAAGGGAAAGAAGGGGAAAAAACAGCAATGAAGAGGCCAGCTAAGTCCGACCACATTCAATAGACCCCTGTGAACCCAGGTAGAGACCTGGATGGCCAGCAATACGGTAAGAACCGGAGACTCCTGGACCCAGAGGCAGTGACATGGCCACAGAGGACTAGAGCAGAGAGTGAAGTGTCCAACTGATATAAAGTAAGGGGAGATGCCCAAGAACACCCATACTTGTAGATAGTACCCACTTGACCTGGCTTCAATGGCTGGATGATCAGAACTCGATTAGAAGAAGAAAGAAGAGGGGAAAAAGAAAAGAGTAACCTTCTGAAATTTGATGAACTTTACCTATACTTATGGATGCAGGAGCTCAAAAAAGGGAGCAAATCTTTACAGCGAGGATTATTCCCACCCCCTCAGTAAACAGAGTTGACAGGGATGGGCAACTTAAACATTGGCTACCCAAAATGGGGAGTCCTGGTGTGGCACTGTGGGCTAATGCGCCAGACTGCAACAGCATTTGAACTGCAAGGTCAGCAGTTCAAACTCACAAGCTGCTCCTTGGAAACCCTATACTATGGGTCAGAATCAACTCGACAGCACTTGACGACAACAACATAAAGGCAAGAAGTGACTGGCTTACAAGCTTTTAAGAGGGAGTCTAGTTCCAGATGGGGCAAGGGAAGGTAGAATCACCACTGAATGATTTCCAATCTGTTGGGACTGGGCTGGAGAAAGGAAATGGGGATAAGACTCTTGTGGTACAATAATTGCCATCAGGACTGACTATGAAGGTAGGCAATACAGAGGTAGATTAACTTTTTTTAATTAAATGTTTTATTGTGAAGAAACACATGGCATCAGGATTGGAGGAAGACTCATTAACAACCTGTGATATGCAGTTGCTACAATCTTGCTTGCTAAAAGTGAAGAGGACTTAAAAAAATTTTACTGATAAAGATCAAAGAGCACAGCCTTCGGTATGGATTCCATCTCAATGTAAAGAAAACAAAAATCCTTACCACTGGGCCAATATGCAACATTCTTATCAATGGAGAAAATATTGAAGTTGTCAAAGACTTCATTTTTCTTGGATCAACTATCAACACTCATGGAAGCAGCAGTCAAAAAATCAAACAACGTATTGCATTAGGCAAATCTGCTGCACAAGACCTTTTTAAAGTGTTGAAGAGCCAAGATGTCAGCTTGAGGACTAAGGTGCACCTGACCCAAGCCTTGGTATTTTCAATAACCTTATATGTATGTGAAAGCTGGACAGTGAATAAGGAAGACCATAGAAGAATTGATGCTTTTGAGTTATGGTGTTGGAGGAGAATATTGAAAGTGTCATGGGCTTCCCATAGAACCAACAGATCTGTGTTGGAAGAAATGCAGCCAGAGTGCTCCTTGGAGGCCAAGATGGTCAAACTTCGTCTGTCATACTTTGGACATATTGTCAGGAGGGTCCAGTCACTCAAGAAGGATATCATGTTAGGTAAAGTGGAAGGTCAGGGAAAAAGAGGGAGACCCCCAACGAGATGGATTAGCTAAGTGGCAGCATTGATGGACTCAAGTGTGGCAATGGTAGTGATATTGGCCCAGGATTGGGCAGTGTTTCGTTCTTCTGTGCATAAGGTTGCTATGAGTTGGTACTGACTCCATGGCACCTAACAACAATATTCTTTAAACCCAAAGCAACTAATTTAGTAATCAACTATAAGAAAGAAAGCAGTTTTAAATGCATATGTTTATAAACTAAAAACTTGGGAAAAACATAAAAGTGACAAAATATTTATGCTAGAACTTATAAAATAAAATTCAAAATGCTGCCAATGCAGAACATAGAGATAACATTTGTCTTGAAATATATGTTTGAAAATAATGGGCATTGTCATGTATTATGAATTAAGATCAAGAAATTGACAAAAGTTCCAAACAACACAATCTATTCAAAAGAAATAGAAAAAGGAAATAAAATATCTAAGAACAGAGAATAAGACACAAAGACACAATAGAGAAGATTTCCAAATCAAGAGTATGCAACTCAAGAAAAAAGTGTACAAATGAAAAGATACAAATAATAAAAAGACATGTTGTTGTTGTTGTTATTTAGTGCCATTGAGTCAGAATCAACTTAATGTGACCTTGTATTGGGTTTCTAAGAAGCGACTGGTAGGTTTGAACTGCTGATCTTGTGGTTAGTTGTTGTTGTTAAGTGCCATTGAGTAGGTTTCAACTCATAGTGACCTTGTTGAAGAGCAAAGATGTCCGTTTGAAAACTAAAGTGTGCCTGCCCCAAGTTACGCTATTTTTAATAACATCATATGCATGCGGAAGTTAGACAATGAATGAGGAAGACCATAGAATAATTGAAGCATTTGAGTTATGGACTTGGAGGAGAATATTAAAAGTACTATGGACTGCCATAAGAGCAAACAAATCTGTGTTGGAAGAAGTACAGCCAGAATGCTTCTTGGAAAGTAGGATGGACAGACTTCGTGTCTCATACTTATGACATATTATCAGGAGGGACCAGTCCCTGAAGAAGGACATCATGCTTGATAAAGTGAAAGGTTGGAGAAAAAGAGAGAGACCTCCACAAGATGGATTGGCAAAGTGGCAGCATCAATGAGCTGAAGCATATAAAAAATATTGAGGTTGGTGCAGGACCAGGCTATGCAGGATCACTATGATCCGGTACCGACTCGATGGCTCCTAACAACAACTACTATTCCAGTCTAATTATCAAGTGATTCGAAACTGATTCAGGCTGGTGTGCAAGCAACTCTGACATTTGGATCCTATGGTCCAGCTGATCCAATGGTGCACGACATGTCAGTGACATATAGAAATAGTCGGGAGTCTTTGGCAGGCCACTATTGGTAAGTCACAGTGCAGACACTTAGGATTTAGCAACAAAGCCCTGCCATACTCTGCAGATAACCAGTCTCCTTTTGAGTAACAGCTTCTGACTTATTATTGTGTTTTACTAGACACTGAACACCTAACCACTGGACACTAAGTCAACATGCAATCTGAGCTACCCATTATGAACTGGATGTTGTCTGACTCACAGAGTCATAAAGTTGAATTTGCACAGCAGTACTCCATGATTAAATAGATGTGGACAGCATCAGCACTATAGCCCTTTTCTGGGACTTCCCTGAATGACAGTAGTGAAGGAAAATACTCCCAATGGTCAGCACTTACAGCAGTGCACCTGGTTGTTCATTTTGCTTGGAAGGAGAAATGTCCAGATGTGCAACTGTATAGTGATTAATAGGCTTTGCCAATGATTTGGTTGGATGGTCAGGGACTTGGAAGGAATACAATTGGAAAATTGGTGACAAAGAAGTGTGAGGAAGAGGCATGTGGAGAAACCTCTCTGAATGAACCAAAAAAGTGCAAATATTTGTGTCTCATGTGAATGCTTATTAAAGAGTTATCTTGGCAAAGGAGGATTATAACAATTAAGTGGATAGGATGACAAATTTTATGAAAAAAAAAAATCATTCTCTTCTCCAGCTACTTCTGCCATTGTCCAATAAACAAAGTGGATGCAGTGGCAGGGATGGAGACTATGTATGAGCTCAGCAGCATGGACTCCCACTCACCAAGGCTGACTTGGCTATAGTCACTGTGGATTGCTCAATCTGCCAGCAGCAGACATCAACACTAAGTCTACAATATGGGACCATTCCTTGGGGAGATCAGCCAGCAACCTGATGACAGGTTGATTTACATTGTACAACTTCTATCATGGAAAAGGCAGCATTTTGTTCTTACTGGAATAGACTCTTGTTCTAGATATGGATTTACTTTCCCTACACACAAAATAATTCTGTCAAAACTACCATCAATGGACTTATGCCTTATCCACCATCATGGTGGATAAGAACCACCTTGGACCAAGGAACTGATTTCACAGTAAAGAAAGTATGGCAGTAGGCTCATACTAACGAAATTCATGAGTCTTACAATGTTCCTCATTATCCTGAAGCAGATAAATACAGTTATAGTGCCAGCTAGGTAGCAATACTTTGCAGGTTTGAAGCAATGTTCTTTGGAAGTCTGTATATACTCTAATCCAGTGTCTAATATATGGTGCTATTTCTCCACTAGTCAAGATTCATGGGTCCAGGGTTGGAAATGGGTGTGGTACCACTCACAATTACTTCTAGTGACCCACTTGCAAAATTTATGCTTCCTAGCCGTGGAACACTATGCTCTTTGTGCCTGGACATTTTAGCTCCAAAGGGAGGAATCCCAACTGGAGACAAAACACTGATTCCATTGAACTAGAAGTTAAGACTATCCCATGGGCTCTTCATGCCTCTGGATCAACAGGCAAAGAATGGAGTTATTATATTGGGTAGGGAGATTGATCCTGATTGCCATGGAGAAATTGGATTGACATTACATAATGAGATAAAGAAGAATCTATGTGGAATTCAGGGGAGTTTTTAGGACACATCTTAATACTACCATTAGTACATCTCTTTGTACTACCATGTCCTATGATTAAAGTTAAAACTTCAGCAACCCAATCCCAACATGGTCACTAATGGCCCAGACCCTTCAGAAATGAATTTTTGACTCAACTCACCATGTAGAGAACCACAATCAGCTGAGGTGATTGCTGAGGGCAATAGGAATATGGAATGTTTAGTGAAAGAAAGAAGTTGTAAATAACAGCTATGGCCATGTGACCAGTGCAGAAATGAGGACTGTAATTATTATGAGCACTTTTTTCTTGTATGCATCATATTGATCCATGTTGTTGTTGTTGTTAAGTACCGAGGAGTCGGTTCCAACTCATAGTGACCCTACATAGGGTTTCCGAGGCTGTAAATCTTTATGGGAGCAGACTGCCTCATCTTTCTCCTGCAGAACCGCTGATAGTTTCGAACTACCGACCTTGAGATTAGCAGCCCGATTCGTAACCATTACGCTACCAGAGCTCCTTATTGCATAAAATATTTTTGTTTTGTTCATTTGTGAAATATAAGATACAAATGGGGTCAGTGCATTTTCAATTATAACCGTATTAGTTGTATCATGCTAGACACAAGTATAACTTCATAACTGTTTTTTATTATTTAAGGAGTTAGATACAAATGCCAAGTTGATAAGGGATGGACTGTGGTAGTTAAAGTATCAAGTTGACTGGACGAGGCAGTTGAGATGTAATTATCTCCCATGATGTGCTCAAGGTTATACAGAAACGGCTACAATCATACATTGACAGAGAACTTCCAGAGGTTCAAGATGGATTCAGAAGAGGCCGTGGAATGAGAGATATCATTGCAGATGCCCCATGGATCTTGGTTGAAAGCAGAGAATATCAGAAGGATGTTTACCTATGCTTTATTGACTATGTGAAGGCTTTCGATTGTGTGGATCATGACAAGCTATGGACAACATTGAGAAGTATGAGTATTCCAGAACACTTAATTGTACTTCTGAGAAATCTGTACCTGGACCAAGAGGCAGTTATTCGAACAGAGCATGAGAACACTGAATGTTTTAAAATTGGGAAAGGTGTGTGACAGGGTTGTGTTCTTTCACCATTCTTGTTCAATATGTATGCTGAGCAAATAATACGAGAAGCTGGGTTCTATGAAGGAAAACGTGGTGTCAGGATTGGAGGAAGACTTATTAACAACCTGAGATATGCAGATGATACAACCTTGCTTGCTGAAAGTGAACAGGACTTAAAATATTTACTGATGAAGATCAAAGAGCACAGCCTTATGTATGGATTACAACTCAATGTAAAGAAAACAAAAATGCTCACCACTGGACCAATAAACAGCATTTTTATCAATGGAGAAGAGATTGAGGTTGTCAAGGACTTCATTCTTCTTGAATCAACTATCAACACTCGCGGAAGCAGCAGTCAAGAAATCAAACGACGTATTGCACTGGGCAAATCTGCTGCACAGGAACTTTTTAAAGTATTGAAGAGCAGAGATGTCAGCTTGAGGACTAAGGTGCGCCTGACCCAAGCCATGTATTTTCAATAACCTCATATGGATGTGAAATCTGGACAGTGAATAAGGAAGATCGTAGAAGAATTGATGCCTTTGAGTTGTGGTGTTGGAGGAGAATACTGAAAGTGCTATGGACTGCCAAAAGAACCAATAGCTCTGTTTTGGAAGAAGTGCAACCAGAGTGCTCCTTGGAGGCCAAGATGGCTAGACTTCGTCTCTCATACTTTGGACACCTTGTCCAGAGAGAACAGTGGCTGGAGAATGATGTCATGCTGGGTAAGGTGGAGGGTCAGAGAAAAAGAGGAAGACCCCCAACGAGATGGATGAGCCAGGTGACATCATTGATGGTGTCAAGTTTGGCAGTGGTAGTGAGGTTGGCCCAGGATCGGACATTGTTTTGTTCTGCTGTGCATGGGGTCGCTATGAGTCGGTTCCGACTCGATGGCACCTGACAACAACAACAATGTGATCTAATATAATATAATCAACTCTATGATGAAGTCTGCTGTGACCAGTCAATCAATTGAAAGGAAGTTTCCTCAGGGGTATTCTAATATGTTAAACATCAGGCAATGTTTGCTTGCTCTCTGTGGATATGGAGCTTATATCTGGCTCATCCTCAGAGTTCTTTGGACTTGAGCTAGCAGACTGCTCTATTACTTGCCAATCCTAGGGCTCATCAGCAGCCTTTCTTGTTATCTTTCAGACTGGTCTGCCTGCCTCCCTGTGATCTGTTCTGCCTCCAGCTGATATCTAACCCTTTGGTTTGATACTGACAACCTATACAGCTATGCAAGCAGCTTTCTTGACATAAACTGCTCTTTGTATATGCATATATAACCTTCACTGTTTTTATTTCTCTAGAGAACCCAGCCTAAGATAATGGGTAACTTTAAAGAAGAAAAATTCATTTTCTCATAGTCTGGAGGCTAGAAATCCAAATAAGGGTCTTGGCCACGTTAATTCCTTCTGGGAACTTTAAAAGATGAGTTGTTTCGTGTCTGTCTCCTACTTCCTGGCGTTTTGTTTTGCTTTGGTTTTTTTACTTGTAGATGGATTTTTGGCTTATAGACCACACTGCTTTGCAGGGAGGGAGAATCTTTTGATTGGTCAAGGGCTGGCCATCATGGCCCAACAGGATATAACTTTAACAGGAAATTCTAGTTCCAGAGCTCTCCAGGTACTTAGAAAATGGAGTTGTTTATTATTACTTCTCCATCTTCTCACTCTATCTCACTCCAAGTATTGATTCCAAAGAGACTCTCCAGTAAACATGCTGCATGCTGAACTCTGTCTTAAAAGCTGTTTCCCAAAGGAGCCATCAAGGAAAGCAATCAAGTTTCTTCAGGACAAACACCCCTCCAAGACTGAAACTCAAAGGGAAACACATAAGCAATCATGTAAGCTTGCTGGCAACCACATTGGTCTACTGGTGAGTGGCAGAGGGGAAACGTCAACAGTGAAGAAATGGGCTGAGTTCAACCATGTTCCAGAGACTCCTTTTGACCTGGAGATGAGAGACAGAAGAGGAAGAGCTGGTTGGTCTGAAGTGTGGTGAGACCTGGGGACTCCTGAGCCATGCACAGTGACAAAGCCACAAAACATCAAAGCTATGAGTGAAGCATCCAGCTTATATGAAGTGAGGGGGGGAAGCACAATAACACCCAAACTTGCAGATAGTACCCATTTGACCTAGCCTTGATGGCTTTATAATAAAACCCGACTAGCAGAAGATTTAAAAAAATTTTTTTTTTGATGAAGGAAATTAGTGAAAATCACTACAATTTGATGAACTGGACATATTTATGGATGTAGTAGGTCAAGGTACCAACTGAGAGGGAAGGAGTCGTCACATCAAGTATCAATGCTATCCTCTCTGTATACATGGTAGTTAGGGACAGGCAGCTTTAGGATGGCTACCTAAAATGAGGGGGTGATAGAGGCATAAAGTGACTGGCTTATGAGTTTTAAAGAGGGAGTTTAGTTTAAGAGTGTACAGGGGAAGGTAGAGACCCCACCGAATAGTTTCCATCTTGTCTAGATGGATCTTGTGAAAAGAGATGGGGATAGAATTCTTGTGCTTTAATAGTGAGTAATTGTTACCATAACTAATTGCAACTGTCACAACTATAAAGGTAGAGGTTCTGTAACAAAACTGGGGGAATAGTTAATCTTACAATTTAGAAGCAGAGGGCCCTAGGACCATCAAAGGAGAAGAGCACAAGCAGAATTTGGGGTCCTAGTCAGGGAAGCAGCAACACCAGAGATGGAAGCAGATATGAGGACATTGAGAGAGGGAGCAGCTGAGGACTCTGGACTCATTGAAAGAGGGGGATTGGGTGCTGGCGCCCAGGAGGCAGGCTTGCAGAATGTGCCCTTTGGTTGTTTAAATTACTATATATTTCTAAATGTTTTTGTGTACATCCTCCCACCCTCCCTGCCCCAAGGAAATACACAAACAAAAAAACCCAGAGGGATTGGCAGCAAATACTATTGAATGATGATAAAAGGGGGAGATTGTAATCATTGCAATGAACGATGGTGAAAAGCCAATGTTCTCCCAAGTAAACTATCACTCAGTTCACAATAAAAAGTTTTTTAAAAAGCTGTTTCCCAGAGAACCCAACCAGCAGTAGTCCAAGCAAGTAAGTACTAAGATGGAGTTCTGGTGTGGCACTGTAAGATAAGCACTGGACTGCTAGCCAAATGGTTCATAGTTCAAACACACCAACTGTTCCTTGAAAACCCTATGCAGGATCACAATGAGTCAGAACCAATTCAATGGCTCTTAACAACAGTAAGAAGCTGGAGTTATGGAGCTGGATTACATGCTGAAAATGAGGACTCCACTGTTGGTAGGTGAATTACAAAGAAAACTAATGTAACTTCCCAATTGTTGAGATGTTTACTGGTGGTGCAATGATATACAAGTATCAGTGGAAGAGAATAAATCAGTTGATCAGACATTTGAGAAACATAAAGTAGAAATTGAAAGTACAATGGAATTAGTGTCTTTTGCAGAGCTCAACTGATGTGCTAAATGCAGATAACAAAAATTCAAGAATGATTTATAGGGCTAATTTTGAGTCATGCAGGGAAGTAGAGAAAATCAAGGGAAGGCAGAGAAAATTAAAGACCTTTCTTAGAGTTGGAAAGGAAGGCAGAGAAAATAGGACCTTTCTTAGAGTTTAATTGTCAGTGACTGAACTCCAAAGAAGGTTGAACTTCCAGCCCAGGCAAGTCTTCTCCATCGAGTTATTTATTTTATAGTGAAAGAATGGAATTTTGATCCACAGCATGGGGGTTTCTAGACTAATGCATCTAAAAAATTTGAACCTCCAGATTTCTGTGACTCTTCTAGACCTAGACCCCCTTCCTACTTTAAATGGTCATTATCCCATTTTTAAGAGTTAACATGAAGCCAAAGATTTTCCACTTCAACTCAGAATATGCCTTTCTTAAGACCTGCCCACCTACCTTTCTAATAATTTGGCTCAAAATCTAGGTTAAGTTACAACAACACCCATCTGATGCCATGCTGGACTTAATAGGAAGAAAATGTATGCTGCAAAGGAGCCACATTGTTTAACCAGCATCTACCTACAGGACTAGGAGAGAACACATGATCTTGATCAAGGAGGGAAAAAAAAAGAAAGAGAGAGAGAGGGCGTTATTGATCTGTGAATACTTTCCAGGGATACAGAATTCAATATCCTGGAGAACTCCAGGAGGTGGTGAGAACCTATTACTAGTATGGCTCCAAACCACCACCATCAAATCCATTTCTGGATTTGTCCTACCCTATAGGACAGAGTAGAAATGCAGCTCAGAGTAGACTGTGGTGAACTCATTGATGTGTCATACAGATGTCCCTTGAGGGTAGGACAAGTTATCACAGTTGCCGAAAAGATTTTCAGCCAAAAATCTTTAGTTTTCAGTTTCTTGAGTGTTATGGATTATGTTATGTTTCACAAAAAGATATTCTGAAGTAAGGGCTAGTAAATGTGATGTTATGTGAGGATAGGGTTTTTCTTTATATACATTACCAATTAAATGAACAAAGTCATAGTGTTGTTGTTGTTAGGTGCCATCGAGTCAATACCAACTCATAGTGACCCCATGCACAACAGAACAAAACACTTCCCGGTCCTAGTCCAACTTCACAATCGTTGCCACGCTTGAGTCCCTTGATGCTGCCACTTAGTCAATCCATCTCGCTGGGGGTCTTCCTCTGACCTTCCACCTTACCAAACATGATATCCTTCTCCAGTGACTGGTCGCACCTGACAATATGTCCGACATATGAAAGACGAAGTTTGGCCATCTTGGCCTCCAAGGACCACTCTGGATGCACTTCTTCCAACACAGATCTGTTGGTTCTATGGGTAGCCCATGGTACTTTCAATATTTCCCTCCAACACCATAACTCAATGTATCAATTCTTCTATGGTCTTCCTTATTCACTGTCGAGCTTTCGCATGCATATGAGGTTATTGAAAATACCATGGCTTGCACCAGGTGCACCTTAGTCCTCAAACTGATATCTTTGCTCTTCAACACTTTAAAAAGGTCTTGTGTAGCAGATTTGTCTAATGCAATGTCATTTGGTTTCTTGATTGCTGCTTCTATGATTGATACCATAGTAGGTGGTATCAATCCCAGTGTACCACCAGTAAATGTTTCAACAGCAAGGAAGTTACACCAGGTCTCTTTGTGATCCATCTACACGAGTGACAGAGTCCTCATTTTCAGCAAGTAATTCAGCTCCCTAACTCCATCTTAGTACTTATATTCTTGGACCACTTCTAGTAGCAACTAGAATTGGATTCTCTGGGAACAACTTTTAAGATGGAGTTCAACATGCAGGATGTTTACTGAAGAATATCCTTGTAATCAAAAGTTAGAGAAAGACAGAGTAAGAAGAGTGAGAAATTTAATCAACAGCAACACTGTCTAAACCATAAGCTCTGGAAATAAAATCTGCCATTAAAGTTACATCCTTTGACCAAGATGGCCAGATCTTGATCAATCATTAGATTCTCCACACCCCAAAAAGCAATGTGGCCTAGTGTGAGGTGGGTCTCTGAGGGAAGCCTGGAAGGGGCTGACAACTGAAGGTCACCTACTGACAGTATTCACAGCAGAGACAACACATCCTTCATGGAAAAGGAATCAGAATGGTGCATCTGAGACTGACTCAGTATCCACAACAATGTCCCAAACCAAATTCTTGAAATACAACCTTAACCCCACTTCTCAAATATGATTATCCTCCAACCATCCATATTTCAGTAATCCATTCACTAGTTATAAAATTAGAAATCTAATGCTCCTTTCCAACATCGCCTCATTTTATACCAGCCACCTACAATTCATGTAAAAATTAAATCCAGACATTTGTACCTTCAAATTATACCTCAAATTGTGTCCATTTGCCTCTGTATCACTGCCATCACCCTAGCCTAAGCCACAATCATCTTTTATCTGGACAATTCTCTAAGCCACTCTGATACTGTGCCAGTCCATCTTGCTGAGGGTCTTCCTCTTTTTCTTCAACCCTCCACTTTACCAAACATGATATCCTTCTCCAGTGACTATTCTGTCCTGATAATATGTCCGAAGTATGAAAGATGAAGTCTGACCATCCTGGCTTCCAAGGAACACTCTGGCTGCATTTCTTCCAAGACAGATCTATTTGTTCTTTTGGCAATCCATAGTTACTTTCAACATTCTCCTCTGACACCATAACTCAAATGCATCAATTCTTCTACTGTCTTCCTTATTCACTGTTCAATTTTCGAATGCATATGAGGTTACTGAAAATAGCATGACTTGCGTCAGGCACACCGCAGTCCTCAAGCAAACATCTTTGCTCTTCAACACTTTAAAGAAGCATTGTGCAGCAGATTTGCCTAATGCAAAACATTGTTTGATTTCCTGGCTGCTGCTTCCATGGGTGTTGATGGTTGATCTAAGTGCAATCAAGTCATTGACAAGTTCAATCTTTTCTCCATATATATGGGTGCTATTTATTGGTCCAGTAATGAGGATTTTTGTTTTCTTTACATTGAGGTGCAACTGATGCTGAAAGCTGTGGTCTTTGATCTTCAGCAATAAGTATTTTAAGTCCTCTTGACTTTCCACAAGCAAGGTTGTATCATCTGCATATCACAGGTTGTTAATAAGACCTTCTCAAATCCTAATGCCATGTTTTACTTCATATATTCCAGCTTCTCTGATTATTTGTTCAGCATATATATTGAATAAGTATGATGGAAGAATATAACCCTGGCACACACCTTTCCTAATTTTAAACCATTCGGTGTTCCCTTGTTCTGTTGGAACAACTGCCTCTTGGTCTATGCACAGGTTCTTCATGAGCACAATTAAGTGTTCTGGAATACTGTTATCTCCCAATGTTGTCCACAGCTTGTCATGATCCACATAATCGAAAACCTTTGCATAGTCAATAATGCACAAGTAAATATCTTTCTGGTATTCTCTGCTTTCAGCCAAGATCCATCTGATGTGAGCAATGATAATCCCTCATTCCACGTCCTCTTCAGAAACCACCTTAAACCTCTGGAAGTATTCTGCCAATGTAGCCATTTATGTATTGCCTTTAGTAATATTTTACCCACATGAGATATCAGTGATATTGTCTGAAGATGGGTCACCACTCTTTCGAATGAACACAAATACATATTTCTTCCAGTCAGTTGGCCAGGTAGTTGTCTTTCAAATTTCTTGACATAGATGAATGAGTGAGTGCCTCGAGTGCTGCTTCACTTTGTTGAAAGATTTCAATTTGTTTTCCATCAATACCAGTTCCTTGTTCTTTGCCAATGACTTCAATGTACCTTGGACTTCTTCCTTAAGGATCGTTGGTTCTTGATCATATTCTGCCTCTTGAAATGGTTGTACATATACCATTTCTTTTTGGTAAAGTGACCCTGTGTATTCTTTCCATCTTCCTTTGATGCTTTCTTAATCATTCAGTATTTTGCCCAGAGAATCCTTCAATACTACAAGTCAAGGCTTGAATTTTTTTCTTCAGTTCCCTCAGCTTGAGAAATGCTGAATGTGTTCTCCCCTTTGGTTTTCCAACTCCAGGTCTTTGCACGTTTTGTTATAATATTTGCTTTTTTTTTTTTCTTGGACTGACCTTTGAAATTTTCTGTTCAGCTTATGTATCTCCTCACTTCTTCCATTTGCTTCAGCATCCCTATGCTAAAGAACAAGTTTCCGAGTCTCTTCTGACATCCATTTTGGTGTTTTCCTTCTCTCTTGTCTTCTCAATGACCTTTTGCTTTCTTCCCATATGATGTCCTTGATGTCATCCCACAACTCTTCTGGTCTTCATTCTTTAGTGTTTAATGCTTCAAAACTGTTCTTCAAATGTTCTCTAAATTTAGCTGGGATGTAGTCAAGGTCTTATTTTGGCTCTCATGGACTTGTTTTCATTTTCTTCAGCTTCAGTCTGAATTTGCATATAAGCAATTAATGGTCTGTTCCACAATCTGCCCTGGCCTTGTTTTGGCTGATGATATGGAGCTTTTCCACTGTCTCTTTCCATAGATGTAGTCAATTTGATTTCTGTGTATTCCTTCTGGTGAGGTCCATGTGTATAGTCATCTTTTATGCTGTTACAAAATATATTTGCAATGAAGGATTCATTGGTCTTGAGCTGAGTTCAACCGCATTCCATAGATTCCCATTAACCTGGTGATGAGAGAGAGAAGAGGAAGGGCTGGTTGGTCTGAAGTGTCGTGAGACCTGGGGACTCCTGAGCCCATGAACAAGGACATAACTATGTAGAGCTAGAGCTAAGAGTGTCCAGCTGATATGAAGTGAGGGAAGATGCACAAGAATGCTCAAACTTGTAGATAGTACCTATTCAACCTTGTTTTGATGGCTTGATGATCAGAACTCTACTAAAGGAAGATTAATTTTTTTTTTATAAAGGAAACAAGTGTAAATTGCTACAATTTGACAAACTTGACCTATACTTTTGGATGTAGTAGTGGAAAATATGAACTGAGAGGGAAGGAGTCTTCACATCAAGTATCAATCCTGTCTTCTCTGTATAAATGGTTGATAGGGATGGGCAAGTTAGACAATGGCTACCTAAAATGGGGGGCTATAAAAGTATGAAGTGCTGGCTTACAAGTTTTCAAGAGGGATTTTAGTTTAAGAGTGTGCAGCAGAAGGTAGAATCCCCATTGAATAGTTTTCATCTGGTCTAGGTGGGTCTGGTGAAAGGAAATGGGGATAGGATTCTTATTATTCAATAATGAATAATTGTTTTCATGACTAATTGTGACTGTCACAAGTGTAAAGGCAGAAGTTTTGTAACAAAAGGGGGGAGTAGTTAATCTTATAGTCCAGGAACAGAGGGCCCTAGGACCATCAAAGTATGTGGAGCCCTATTCAGGGAAGTAGCAACACCAGAAATGGAAACAGAAATGAGGATAGGGCAAGATAGAACAGCTGAGGGCTCTAGACTCATAGAAAGGGAAAGGCTGTGTGCTTGCAGCCAGGTGGCAGGCTTGCAGAATGTTCCTTTTAGCAGTTTAAATGATTATATATCCCAGAGTGTTTTTGTGTACACCCCCCCCCAAAAAAATTCAGAGAGAATAGAAGCAAATGCTGTTAAAGGATGATGCACTGAGGAGACTGTAATCATTGCAATGAAACCGTGAGTGTAATGTTCTCGCATATAAAGTATCACTCAATTCGCATAAAAAAAAAAAAAAGAATTCATTGATTTTGCAAATTTCTATCATGTGATCTCCAGCATCATTTCTATCACCAAAGCCATATTCTCCAACTACTGATCCTTCCTATTTGTTTCCAACTTTTGTTTTCCAATCACCAGTAATGATCAATACATCTTGATAGCATGTTTGATCAACTTCAGACTGAAGAAGTTGATAGAATTCTTCAGTTTCATCATCACTTATTTTAGTGGTTGGTGCATACATTTGAATAATAGTGTTATTAATTGATCTTCCTTGGAGGTGGATGGATATTATCCTCTCACAGACAGGTTTGTACCTCATGAGTGTTCTTAATACGTTCTTTTTTTATGATGAATGTGATGTCATTCCTCTTCAATTTGTAAACCAGGTGATTGTCAGATTCAAGATGGCCAATACCAGTCCATTTCTGCTCAGTAATGCCTAGGATATAGAAATTTCTATGTTCCATTTCATTTTTTACAATTTATAATTTTCCTAGATTAATACTTTGTACATTCCATGTCCAGATTATTAATGGATTTTTTCAGCTGCTTCTCTTAATTTCGAGGTGTGCCCCATCAGCAAATGATGGCCCCAAGGGCTTTACTCCATTTGTGTCATCATAGTCAACTCTACTTTGAGGATGCAGCTCTTCCCCAATCGCATTTTGAGTGGCTTCCAACCTGAGGACCTCATCTTCTGGCATTATATCTTACAATATTCTGGTCCTATTCATCATGTTTCAATATTTAGTGTTCTGGTTCTGACAGTGTTCCACTGCTATCCATAAAGTTTTCAGTAGCTAAATATTCAGAAGTAGTCCGTCTCTCATTCTTCCTAGTCTGTCTTCTTCTGGAAACTCATCTGAAACCTGTCCATCATGGTTGACCCTGCTGGTATTTAAAATACCATTGTCATAGCTTCCAGAGTCACAGTAATATACAAGCTACTACAATACAACAGACAAAAAAAGTATATCATTTATGTGATATTAATTGTAATGTGTACTTTTAAAAAACGTAATGTATCATAAATTCTGCATTTCCCAAATATCTTCTTTCAATGCCTATAATTTTGAATACCTCAGCAAGTATATTGTTGTCATTGTTAAGTGCCATTGAGTCAATGTCAACTCATAGTAACCCTGTATAGGGTTTCCAAGGAGCAGCTGACGAGTTTGAACTGCAGACTTGGCAGTTGAAACAGACCTTACTGTCCAACGCTTATCCTACAACACCACACCAGAACCCCAACAAGTACATGTTGTTGTTGTGAAGTGCCGTTGAGTAGATTCTGACCCATAGTGACCCTGTATTGTGTTTCCAAGGAGCAGCTGGTGAACTTGAACCACCGACTTTGCAGTTCAAAAGACTTTGCAGTCTGATGCATTACCCCATCAGGACTCCAGCAAGTACATAATAGCACTTACGTTATGGTAGGAAGACTATTCAAGATTACACTTGTTGTTGTTGTTATTGTTGTTAAGTGCTGTTGAGTCGATTCCGACCAGTAGCGACCCTGTATAGGGTTTCTGAGGAGCAGCTGGTGAGCTTGAACTGCCAACCTTGTGGTTCAAACCGATTTTGCAGTCCAGCACATTAACCCACAGCCCCACACCAGGACTCCAAGATTACACTGAGGAATTGTGAATGTAAGCAACCCTTTCATTTTAGTGATTGTTAATGTACAATAGGAGTCCTTATGTGTCAAGTAGGATAAAGCACTGAACCACAAGGTCAGTTTGAACCACAAGGTTGGCTTGAACGACAAGGTCGACAACTCAAGTTCAACAGCCGCTCCTTGGAAACCCTATACAGAGTCTCTATGAATTAGAGCAGACTTGATGGCACTTAACTACAACAACAATGTGCAATAAATACCCATCAAGAGTTTATAATGCGTTACTGCAATCTCTGTTTCTCTGTGGTCTATGTCTACAGAGAAAATTTTTTAAATCAATTATCCATTTGGGAAGTGATAGACATCAACACACACTTTAACTAAAAAAAAAAAAAAAAAATTAGAAAATCCACTGCCCCTTTATATTGATTCCAACTCACGTGTTACAGAGTTGTTGTTAAATGCCATCAAGTCAGTTCTAACTCACAGTGAAACTGTATAGTGTTTCTGAGGAGTGGCTGGTAAATTTAATTGCCAACCTTGCGATCGTTATATAAGTGCCACAGAATTGTTTTATAGGATTTTCTTGCCTGTAATCTTTATATAAGCAGATTGCCAGGCCTTTCTTCAATGGCACCACTGGTGGGACGTAACCACCAAACTTTAGGTTAGCAACCAGTAGCAAATCGCTCACACCACCCAGGCACCTAGTTTTTGCAAATGATACAGCAGCTCTCAAATCCCAATATGGTCATAACATGATTCAAAATTCTACTAGGAGTCACATAAATTTCTGCTTCAGAATCTAGACAACTATGTGCCTATGTAACATTTAACTTCCAAAATGTTCAGTGAAAATATCCTTAAGAGCTCCATACACTAGAATGAAGGGAGCTTCCCCCAAGATCTTTGATAATGGTGTAAAAAGAGTGTGAAATAGGGATTTGCTGTTGTAAAATGTCATTGAATTGGTTCATCTCATAGCGACACTGTATAGGATTTACAGGGAAAAGCTAGTGGGTTTGAACCATATAACTTGTGATTAGCAGTCCAGTGTTTATCTTACAGTGCCACACCAGAACTCCATGATAGGCATGGTGGTAGTGGTGATGTGCCATGGAGTCGGTTCCAACCCATAGATGCCCTGTATAGGGTTTCTCAGGCTGCAAATCTTTGTTGTTGTTGTTGTTGTTGTTATGTACCTTGGAGTTGGTTCCGACTCAGCGACCCTGTACAGGGTTTCCGAGGCTGTAAATCTTCACGGGAGCAGAAACTCTCATCTTTCTCCCTCGGAACAGCTGGTAGTTTCGAACTGCTGACCTTAAGTTTTGCTGCCTGATTCGTAACCACTACACTAGCAAAAACTCTCATCTTTCTCCTGCAGAACAGCTGATAGTGTCGAACTGCTGACTGTGAGGTTAGCAGCCTGATAGTAAAATGAAAAATACTATTGGCTGGTTAAGAAGAGAAGCAACTTCTTACTACACTGTGTTCAATTTATACTTTATATAGAATGTGTATCTCAAATGCTGAAATACAGACTAGTGAACAAACTTTTATAAATACATTACCAAAAATGACACATGTAAGCTAAATCTTCAGTGATCACATCTTTCTAATTTTTCTGTATCTCTGTTTCTCAGCACCACATGGGCCTGTTTGACTTTCAGTGGGTTAATTACCATTGAAGCATTTTTCCTCTGTGGTCTAGACATAGAAATATCCAGATATTGTTTCCCTTGAAAGGCAGCCATCCTGCTGAATGTACTTGATCACCAATTCCCATGTTTTTCTAAGGCCAGATGGGGCTAAACACAATTTCTGAGGATTTTTATCCCTCCTTTTTTTTCACCGATTAACAGCTTGTTTATTTTCTATTGAGGATGCTGCCAAGCAAACAGAAGAAAGGGGAAGAAAATTCCTTAATTTTTAAGGTGGGGAAAAACTAGAGAATGATGGTTTGCTATTGCCAAGAGGAAACAATCCTTGGACCTAACTAATAAGTGTGGAAAAAGGTCATTCAATATTATATAATTCAGTAGTGTGAGTATTAAGAATAATATAATTTTAATTTAAACCTGAAAGCATATAAGTGTGTGTTTTTGTGTACACAGTTAGAGACCAACAGACAGATAGACGCATATATATGTGTGAGAAAGTGTCTGTGTGATTACAGATAGTTAGAAAGTAAGCATAAATGAAAAATGTTAATGTTTGAAATTATCTTTATTCCGATATGTTAACTAGCTCCTTGTTATTAGATAAGATGTTTACCTGATTCATAGCAACCCTGAAATGCCTGAAATTTTGTTTTTATATATGTAAACTAAAAAATTTAGCTGACTTTATATTTAAGGTCCTTCCAAACCTTTAAAATTTTTTGACCTCTTGTGATTCTCAGCCCATAATTTCTACCTGGCAAAGCACTATTTCTCCTTTGTTGTGCTTACCCCCCTCTCCATTTGGAGAAATTATCTGCTTGCTTCTGTGGAAGTTACATAATAAAATGGGAAGTGAAGACAGCTGACCTTGCTCTGAAACATGATAAATAGCCTGATGTCTTGAGTGTGCCTTCATTGTTAGAGGCCAAGGAACTCCACACAGACATGGAAAGGATTAGCTGGTACTCTAGCAGAGAGCAGACTGGCACCGGGACCAGGCACATGTAGACCACATGAGCTTCCTTTAAGGCATCTCCTTTCTGGGAGGAGTTGGACTTCCCCTCTCCCCTCACAGTCTCAGATTCCTGAGTCCCAGAGGTCCACTGTTCAACCACAGTGATGAGCCTTGCCAGGCACAGGGGTAAATAACAGTTGCCGAACCCTGACTATATCAGGAATCACTCCAACTCTTAATGACTTGGGCAACTCACTTGGCCACCAGCACTATTTTCTCCCAACTTTGTTGAAATAGCCAAATCTGTGATTGTTGATGCCCAGTAGTGACATTCCCATTCCAGGCCACGGACTGTGATAAAAATATGTGGAAAAAACATAAAACAGTCAATACGTTTAATATTCTCACAAACTAAATTATCTTTTTTTTTGAATCAGAACATCATTAAAGGTGTCAGAATGATCAGTTTGAGTCACTGCATGTTGGTGCATCTTGGAGGGACACGCCACCTAAGTCCCCCACTGACACAGACCAAAGTCTTCTCAGATACTGGTAAGTGTTTGGGACGACCAAAGGCTGACTTGGCAAATGATAGGAATATTGCCTTTCCCAGGCCAAAGACCTCAACAGAGATACACGGCACCCTCCATGGAGTTACCCAGACTAGGCCTCTCATTGCTTTCTGAAATGCATGTTCCAAAACACTCTGGAAGCAACTACACATTTCTGAATGATGAGTTCTGAGGTGAAGACTTGTCAGTAGTATGGTAATGTGGATAAAAGGAAAATATTTTATTTGGTGATAGAATTGCCTGGCCCTTAAAAGACACTACACAACTAGTATGACTGCATATGAAGTCAACAATCAAAATTTTGCATTTAAGTCATCAGCAAGGAAAAAATCAACCTCCCTATTTTTAAAATTTTCTGCCCTTTTCCCCTTATTATATGTCACATTAAAGCATACCAAAATAGTCTCGGGGACAGATTTGTAATGCAAGACTTCTCATACCAGATTGTGTTCTTCAAACATCTGGCGATACATTTTCCAATCCTATCTCCCCATCTTCTGTGGCACCACGCACACACACACAAGTTCCAGTATCTAAACATACTTTAACTTTGTCCCATTAAGTATACACCATCAAAGTGCCTTGAGGAAATGGTCACTTTTAATCACCTATGTCTGGCTTAGGCATCCTGGAGGAATGCACTACTAATGTATCTAATGACATGAAACCAAACTCTATGCTGATAATTGTGATTTACATAGAAGGAATGAAGACTAATTGGCAAGTAACCACAGATGAAAGTCTTCACTAAAAAAAAGTGCATGGTGATTTCCATGGAGTTACCCAAACAGAGATTCTGGTTTCATTCTGAATTTCATGTTACAACAGTGTTAGAAACACTCTGGAAACAACTTCACATTATCAACTGATGAATTCTATTGCAAAGATTTGTCAGTATAATATTATATAGAGTCCTGGTGTGGTACAGTAGGATAAACACTGGATTATTAATCACAAAATCAGCAGTTCATACCCACCAGCCACTCTAAGGAAATGCTATACAGGATCCCTATGAGTGGGAACTAATTGGACACCATTTAACAAACTGTGATCATACCACAATTTATTAATTCATTTTACTCTTTATAGACATTTGAGTAGTTTTCAACAGTTTATTTTATGAATGGTGATACAAGGAACATCTAGTACATGTATTTAATTTCTCTTAGGTTGGGTTCTTTTTTCCTTTTTAAGTTTTAATTGAGAGTTGAGTGAAGGTTTACCGAGCAGGTCAATTTTCCATCCAACAATTCATACATATTTTGTTTCATCTCTTGATTGCAGTCCCCACAATGAAACATATCTCTGATATGCTGAAATATACTTGATAAACATTTCTGTTGGTTACATACTTAGGAGCAAAACTGCTTCGTAAATAAGACCTGAGTGTTTTCCAATATGGTTTTGTCAATTTAGAATAAATACCACTAGCAGTGCCTCTCTGCCAACAATTCCTGTTGTTCCATTTCCTTACTAAAAACCCAAACAAAACCAATTTCTATACAGTTTATTTCAACTCACATAAACCCTATGTATGCAGAGTAGAACTGTGCTTCACAGTGTTTTTAATGGCTGATCTTTTGGAAACAGATCACCAGACCTTGTTTTGAACAACCAACCTTTTACTTAGTAGTGAAGCATTTAATATCTTATAGCACCGAGGGACTCTACATCTTCACTAGCTCTTTGTATTTTCTGTCCTTTTTGTTCATCATTCTAGTGGATATGGTCATTTAAATTTTAATTGGAGTCCTGTTGTGACACTGTAGGATAAGCACTTGACCATAAAGTCAGTTGAACCGCAAGGTGAACGGTTCAAACTCCTCAGAACGGTTCAAATCACTCCTCAGAAACCTTAGACAAGGTCACTATGAGTCAAAACCAACTCGACAGCACTTAAGGAGTCCTGGTATGGTGCTGTGGGTTAATGTGCTAGACTGCAAGGTCAGTTTGAACCCCAAGGTTGGTGGTTCAAGCTCACCAGCTTCTCTTTGGAAACCCTATACTGTACCCTTGAGTCAAAACTGACTTAATGGCACTTAACATTGAAAATTTGCATTTCCCTGCTAACTAATGAGAATGAATACTTTTCACAAGTTTACTGGCCATTTGGTTATTTTCTTTTGTGAAACATCTGCTGAAATCTTATTTATTTTTGTTATGGATTATTTATCACTTCCTTTCTGATTTCAATATTTCTGCAATTCTTTTTTATAATTTATTGAGGTTTTATTCATGACCCAGCATATGGTTCATTTTGTAAACTATTCCATATACAGTTGAAAAATATGTGAATATTGTCATTTTGGGACACGGTGTGCCATGTCATTTAGGTGCAATTTGATTATTGTATAGTTCATTTCTTTTATATCCCTGCTGATTTTTTTCTTTGTTTTATTGAGGAGTCCTGGTGGTGCAGTGGTTAAGTGAATGACTGCTAAGGTTTGAATCCAGTAGTTGTTCCATGGTAGAAAAACGTGGCAATATGCTTCCATAAATATTTGCAATGATGGAAGTCCAATGGGGCAGTCCACTCCTTTCTTTGGGATCATTGAGTAGAAATTAAGTTGACAGAAATAGACTTTTGGGGCCCTTATTAGCTATTGAAGGAGTGCTGGGGTGCTGTGGGTTAATGCATCAGATTGCAAAGTCATCTGAACTGCAAGGTCAGTTATTCAAGCCCACCAGCTGCTCCTTGGAAACCCTATATAGGGTCTCTATGGGTCGGAATTGACTCAATGGCACTCAACAACAACAACTAGCTATTGAAAGAAGTGCATTAAATCACATATTATGATTTTGTCAGGACTCCTGGTATGGCATTGTATGATAAAGCACTGGACCGCAAGGTTGGTTTGAACCACAAGGTCAGTGGTTCAAATTCACCAGCCACTCCTTGAAACCCTACACATGACTGTTATGAGTTGGAATTGACTCGACTAATACTTAACAACAATGATTGCAAATTTACCTATATCTCTTTTTAATTATGTTTGTTTATGTTTTATACAATTTTAAGCTACTGGTGTGGAGCTGTAGGATAAGAACTGGACTTCTCACCACAAGATCAGTGGTTCGAACCCAACCAACAGCTCCTCAGAAACCCTATACAGGGTGGTTATGAGTCAGAACCAACTTGAAGGCACTTCAGAACAATAATTTGTAGATACAGTTTTAGGATTATAATATTATTCTGTGGTTTGAGCACTTTATTATTATCATTACCTCCAGTATCGATTCTTGCCTTAAGTCACTGTTATCTGATATTAGTATAGTTCAGTGGATGAGGAACACTGTGGAATTGATTCATTTGAATTATGATATTGATAAAGGATGTAGGATATATTATATAATGCCAGAAAAATGAACAAAGATGTCTTAGGAGAAATACAGCCAGACTATGTCTTAGAAGGTAGGATAGTGAGACTTCATCTTAAGTACTTTGAACATATCATTAAGAAGGACAAGTTATGCTGGTAAAGAAGGTTAGCAAAATAAAAATACTCTCAATAACATAGGGTGACACAGTGGCTACAACAATGGGCACAAACATAGCAATAATTGTGACGATGGTGCAGTACTGGGCAATGTTTGTTCTGTTGTACATAGGGTTGCTATGAGCCAGGATCAACTCAATGGCACATAACAATAGTAGACTGCAAAGCTTTATCTGCTTTATTTTCTTATATTCTTTTACTTATAATCTTATTCCTATATTAAATATAATTAACACATATCTCCTATAAATAACACAGATGAGTTTCATATTTTCATTGTGTCCTATTTTTAATTGAATAATATAGCCCATTTGATTTATCATTGATTCTATTCCTTTTTTCCCCTTCTTATTTTTTTCACATTAGTCAATATTTTTAATTCTTCTATTTTTATCATACTATTTTTATACATTTATTCAATATTCTCTGAATAGTTACTCAACTGAACATAGTATGTATCTTTTCCTTATGATAGTTTAATAAAAATTATTACTTTTGCTGTTCCATTGATACTATTAGAAATTTAGAATCATTTCATTCTATTTAATCGTCCCCTTATTTTTGTGTATTGTTGTCATGTAATATATTTGCCATCTGATATCATTTTTTACCTAAAGGAACTTTTAAGGCACTGATTTTAAGGGTGTTTTTTTGGGGGGGAGGGGTTGTTTGCTTATTTTTGTTTTATTTGGTTTTAAGGAGATTCTATGATGTACTTGGAGTCCTAGAATGGCACTGCGGGTTAATGAGCTGGATTATAAGGGTAATTTGAACCTCAAGGTCGGTGGTTCAAGCTCACTAGCCACTCCTCGGAAACTCTATACAGGTTGCTATAAGTCAGAGCCAACTCAATGGCACTTAACAATAACAACAATGATGTAATTGGATATGACTTTATCTGTGTACCTTTAACTTGGGATTGCCAGAGCTTCTTGAATCTCTTAGTTGACATCACTAATCAGTTTTGGGAAATTTAAATATGAACTCTACCCATTTAGGAATTGTCAAAAATTAAATAGAACACATAAACATCGATATCTTAGGCATTAGTGAACTGAAATGGAGTGGTATAGGCCATTTTGAATCCGACAACTACATGGTTTAAGATCGTAGAAGAATTGATGCTTTTGAATTATGATGTTGGAGGAGAATATTGAAGGTACCATATCATGGGCTGCCAAAATAACCAACAAATCTGTGTTGGAAGAAGTGCAGCCAGAGTACATCTCGGAGGCCAGGATGGCCAAACTTTGCCTCTCATACTTCAGACATATTATCAGCAGGGATCAGTCACTGGAGAAGGATATCATGTTTGATAAGGTGGAAGGTCAGAGAAAAAGAGGAAGACCCCCAGTGAGATGGATTGGCAAAGTGGCACAAGCATGGCAACCATTGTGAGGTTGGCCCAGGACTGGGCAGTGTTTCATTCTGTTGTGCATAGGGTCACTATGAGTCGGGCCCGACTCGAGGGCACCTAACAACAACTCATTTTCTTGGGTTTTCATTCTGTGATTGCTATTTTATGTATGTTAGACCTTTGTACACATCTCAGCTGACTTTTTTTCTATATTTGTTTCTGTGTATTTTAAATCGACTTGTCTTTCAACCCCATAGTCATGTACCTTCTTTAATCTGTTCGCAAATACATCTATTGAGTTCTTCATTTTAAATACTACATATTGTCATTGTGGGGGGTAAACACTGGGCTGCTAACAGAAAGATCAGCAGTTTGAACCCATCAGTGGCTCTTCAGGACAAAGGTGAGATAGTCTGCTTGCATGAAGATTTACAATTTCAGAAAACCTATAGAACAGTTCTATTGTAGTTCTGTTCTGTACGGTTGTCATGAGTTGGAATCAACTCAACAGCATTGGGTATTACTCAGTCCAACATTGTCCATTTTTTCCTTTTATTTACTTATTTTGACAGAATTTAATTATCTGGAAGAGCCCTCTATTTCATGTGTTCTTTTCACATTTTTATCTAAATTATTTAATATATCAATCGTAGTTATTACAAAGACTTTAACTGGTAACTTATCACTGGATCATCTATTGATCTGCCTACTTTTTATATTTTTCCTCTTATAGTCAGTCCTATTTTCATGCCCTTCACATGAATGTTGTTGTTGTTAGATGTTACTGAGATAGTTCTAACTCATAGGAACCCTGCATAGGACTGCTAAGGCTATAAACCTTTGCAGCAGGAGAAAGTCTCATATTTCTCCTGTGGAGTACCTGATGGGTTTGAACTGCTGGCCTTGTGATTATCAGTCCAATGCTTATCTTAAACTGAGTTCTATCCTTATTCAATAGCCTGAATCAGCTAAATTCTTTTTTTTTAAGGTTTTTATTGTGGATTGAGTGACAGTTTACAGGGCAGATCATCAGTTTTACATTCAACAAATCATACACCTTGTTTCATTACAAAGATTATAATCCCCTCCATGTACCATCAGTTAACAGTATTTCTCTCCATTCACTTTAGTTTTTTTTTTTTTAAACACTTAGGCATATATAATATTTACACCACCAAAGGGCACAGTCTGCAAGTCTGCCTCATGGCCACCAGCTTATAGTACCTCTCTTTCCATGAATCTAGAGTCCTCAACTGCTCCTTCTCTCCATGTCCCCCCAACTCTGCTCCATCTCTGGTGTCACTGCTTCTCTGGATAAGGTCCTGCATTCCGCTTGTGCTCTTCTCCCTTGATGGTCCTAGGGTTCTTTGCATCTGGACTGAAATATTAACTACTTCCCCATTTTTGTTACAAAACTTCTACATTTACAATTGTTACAATCACAATTAGTCATGATAATAATCACTCACTATTGAATCATAAGAATCTTATTCCCATCTCTTTTAACCAGACCCATCTAGACAAGATGAAAACTATTTAGTGGCGACTCTTTTTCCCCCACACACTATTAAACTAAACTCCCTCTTGAAACATTGTAAGCCAGTCACTTCGTGCCTTTATTGTTGTTGTTGTTGTTAAGTGCCGTCGAGTCGGTTCTGACCCATAGCGACCCTGTACAGGGTTTCCGAGGGTGTAAATCCTTACGGGAGTAGAAAGCCTCATCTTTCTCGGGCGGAGCAACTGGTAGTTTCGAACCGCTGACCTTAAGGTTCGCAACCCGATTCGTAACCACTACGTAGCCCCCTCATTTTAGGTAGCCGATGTCTGAGTTACCCTCAGTTAAATTTTTTAGCGGAGAAAACTCCCAGGATCCAGACATTTTCTTCAAGTTGAAAATTTTAACTCACCTTGAAAGTGTTCACCTCACATCCTAGAGAGTCTTTATCTCCTTTTCCCATAGATGGCTAGGTGTCTGTAGCGGTTAAAAGGGGGAAGGTGAAAGGGATGAATAGATAGAGTAGCCAAGTATTTTGTCAACCAATGGCACTTAACAATAACAAATATGTAAACCAGAATCCAAACCCATTAAGTTTCAAATGCTAAAGATTGACCATTTTGCATTTTAACTGTGACCAAAGTTGAATATAAGGGGCTTTAAAAAATCATGGGAGAATTCCATTTTCTTTTAATTCCATTTTTCCATGAGCTTCTTGAAGCCCCTTTGTATGATCAGCGTAAGGGAAACAAAGTAAACATAAGGTTTTCAGTGATAAGAAAAATTAGATTAATCTATTGAAAGTCTAAAACATTGGTTGTAGATTGGTTGACCTGGCTCTTGCGTATACTCAACTAAAACTTCATTCTCAAATGTTCCTTCGTTATTATTCAAATCTTTTTTTCCAAATTTTCTTTTTATTTATTCTTCCACAGAGCCTTGTATAATTTCCCAGAGATATCAGAATCTAAGGACAATAATTAAATATTTTACTCAAATATTTTACTGACCATCTTATTGGTCTTATTTATTTTTAATTAAAAAGCATAGCATATATTATAATCTTAATCATATGGTTAATCCAGGTTTTGGTTTCATAACCCAATAAAGGGCCCCAGTACTATAAATTATGGTAAATGTGAATCTGTCAAACGCATATTCTAGTCTAAAAAGGCAGCACAAATGCATAAATATTACACTTACAGAAAAGAGAGCATGTGTTATTGAGTTTCCTTTTAAAGCATCCAGCTACAGTGACCAAAATGTTTCCAGCTTGCTAATGCATTCTGGATCATGGTCATTAGTTTATACTTGCTTTTTTTTCCAGAAGTCTTTATTATCATAACATGCAACAAAATTAGACTCAAGCTAAAAACTTAAGGCCATAGAACTATTACCTTTGGCTCTTTGACTATTGAAAATTAACTTGTTCAGCACTTAGGGTTCTTGGCAATACTGAGAAGGCACAAAAAAGGGAAAGAAATTTCATGCCTGCACCATTCATTTTGAAAATTTTTAGCATGGCTTACACAATGGAAAAATCTCAAAGACATTCCCTATGTCTGTGTTTTTGTAATGAGTACCCAAAAGTCAAATACAACTCCAACAAAGGAATATTACTCAAATGTTTTAGAGTTAAAATATTTGGTGTGTGCTGTAAGTTCCCTAATTAGTCCAGTATTTTTTTTTCAACTGTTTGTCAGACTGTGGTGGCTTGCATGGTCCTATGATACAGGAGGTTATGACACTGGTATTTCAAACACCATCAAAGTTGCCCATGTTGGACAGGTTTTACCAGAGCTTCCAGACTAAGACCTACTAGGAAGAAAGGCCTGAAGATTTATTTCCAAAAAATTGTCAAAGTAAACCGTATAGATCACAAAATATTGCACAAGACTTCAACTTGCTTACTTTGAATTCAACAACGGGAGTAAACAATCACTAGAGAAAGACATCATGACACAGTGTTCACCACAATGGATTAAACCATATCGATGATTATTAAGATAGTGCAGGACTACGCAATGTTTTATTCTGCCATATGAGTTGGAGCTGACTTGATGGCAATCAACTACAACAATAATGAAAATCTTGAAAACTCAGGACAGGAAAATTACTTTTTTTTGAAGACAACTGTGATCATGCAGATGAGCCAAAGTAGAGGTGAATTCTGGATATCACCAATTTATAAACATGCAATTTAGTAGTAGTTTTTTTTTCCAATTTGATGATAATATGGTCTTTTTGTTTCTTATCAAAAAGAAACAAAAATTATTAGTCATTTTTATCAATCTATTTAAAGTTTACTTAGGATGCAGTTTAAACTTTATGGCATACAAAGACCATCATGGTCAGGTTCCTGTCAGTGTTTATAACTTCACCTCTCCATACACTTCCTGTAATTTAGTTATTTTAGATCACTTGTTAAGGATACACAATGCTATTTCTCATTTCTGTGCTTTTGCAAAAGCTGTTTCTTCTACCTAGAATTTCTTTCCCCACCTTTCACACAGGTGAACTCAATGCAAACTCACTATTTCTATGAATACTTCCCTGACCTCCCTAAACATAACTAGATGCTTCCTTTTTCTTGCTCCTATAACATTTGTTCCATTCATGTTTGAGAATTGTAGCCTTTACCTCATTGCTATATTTGTTGCCTACTGGTCTCCTTTCTGAAGCAGGTAAATGGTCCAAACACTTTGATGCCCCCAGTTGTTGTTGTTAAGTACTGTCAAGTGGTTTTTGACTCATGGCAACCTTGTATAGGATTATTGAGCAGCAGCTGGTGGGCTTGAACTGCCGACCCTGTGGTTAGCAATCCTGTGCTTATCCTACAGCACTAGACCACCAATATGCTGTACTATAGCTACTAAATGAAGAAAGTATAAATTTGAAACACTATCTTCTTCTTTTTCTGGATTGTAGTTGTCTTCATGTACTTGCTTATTCCCAGCCTCGTTCTAAGTACATGTCTTAAAAGAGTGATACTCTGAGAGGCTAGGCCTCACTTGTTCCTTTAAATGTAGTGGTTATGAATCAGGCTGAGAACCTTAAGGTCAGCAGTTCGAAACTACCAGCTGTTCTGCGGGAGAAAGATGAGGCTTTCTGCTCCCATAAAGATTTATAGCCTCGGAAACCCTGTACAGGGTCACTGTGAGTAGGAACCAACTCCACGGCACATCACCACCACCACCACCACCTACATTTAAGCTCATTTTCATGCTTTTCAAAGAGAAACAAAAATGTCATTGCCTTCAAATTGATTTTAACTCTTAACAACCCTACGTGTTACAAAGAAAAACTGTACCACAGGGTTTTCTTAGTTGTAATCTTTAATCCTGGTGTGGCGCTATACAACAATCACTGGATTCTCGTATAGCTGCAGCTTCTTGGAAACCCTACACAGGGGTCTTTATGAGTCAGAATAGGCCCGACGGCACTTAACAACAACAACAATCTTTACAGAAGAGAATGGTAGGTCTTTTTCCATAGTGTTTCTGGGTGGGTTTAAACCGCCAACTTTAAGTTATTAGTTGAATGCAAACCATTTGAGCCATCAAGGCACCTTTCATTCTTTAAAAGAGGACAATTAACAAGGAGTTCATTCAGGTCCAAGTCTAGTTGGCCCTATGAGGCAAAAGGACTTGATGGATAATATCCTAATTAAAATACACTTCAACATTTACCTGGTTTAAATGTACTAATGTGAATTGAAGATGTTTAGTGTTAATTAATTATTTTCAGTTCTCCTTATGGGAAATTGGTATGATTGTACTTTCCGTCCCTTTAAAATTATGTGTAGCCATGAAATGTGAGTACATGTGATCTGTCACTTCCAAGAATCATTGTGTGCTCTATCTTGTTACTTTATTATTTCCCTTAACAATCTGAAAGCATAGAGATGTAGCCTCTCCTATCCTGGTTCCTGACTGAAGATTCATAAAATAGAGGGTCTGTCTCCCTCCTCCCCTCAATCCCCAGTCAACCCTCAAAGGGCATGGAGTGTGAGTAAATGTTTTAAATCTCTCAAACGTTAGAGTTGTTTGTTATCAAGCATACCTTAGCCTATCTTAACTGATCTATTTACTTAAATATGTTATTCTAATCTAGTAGTAATGGCCAATGTATTTTTGAGTCTGTAAAATTTTTGTGTGGACTGTTCTTAATTAAGATTTTTTTCTTGAGACTATTATTTAAACATTCAAAGGCTCATTGGCAGATTATTACTCCAAAACTTTTCAAATAAATCTATCACTCTATGACACTGAAAAATAAACCTGGGGTAGAAATAATTTCATGGATATCCATCTGTGTAAGAAGATATTAGAGAAGGGCTAGAAAAAGTCTACATTAATGAAAACTTTCTAATTTTCTTCTCCTTTCCCAGGCTCAATTGCCTCTAAAGACACAGCTTCAAGATTTCTACTCCTGAGATAAACTAGATTATCTTGACTTTAGATACTTCAGACAAATCTTAATATTGGCAACTCTGGGAGAGTAGGCAGAAATGTACGCATATTCAATTATTGTACCTCAAATCTTATCTAATTTAAGGAGTCCAATACCCTTTCACAGATTCCAGAGTTCCTTCAAGTTTTCTTAGTCTTAACTGGCAGTCCCAGGCAAAAAATGCCTGCACTATATAATTTGAGAACTCATAATGAACTAAGCAATTCCCAATTCTGTGCATAATTCAACCACTCCAAGCCAAATCTTGTTCACACATGATTTCCCATCAAAGCCTTGAGATGTGTTTAAGCACAGTTGAGGGCAGGATTTGGCCTAAAGCATTGTTTTAATTTAATATCTATATTATAGTTTTCATCTAGAATTTACCATGAAATTTCAAGATTGAGTTTCCAAATATGAAATGTAACTGAATAAAGAATTAGACACAAAGATGTACATTTGTGTGTCCCAATTAATCATTAAGGAGTATCCTGTTACCATTCACTGCATATCACGGTTGTGCTCATTACCACAATCAATATTGGTTTATCACACTTTCTTGTGGTAATGGTTGTTGTTAAGTGCCCTCAAGTTGGTTCTGACTCACAGCGACCATATATAGAGTTTCTAAGGAGTGGCTGGTGAATTTGGTAGGAAACTTAGTTTAACACATTTTGAATTCAAAATGTACTTTATACTTTGTTTTTTACTTGCATTTTTTTTTTCCAGGTAAAAATATGGTCTTAGGACTTTTAACTAGAAAATTTTAAATGCAATTTAATTAGTAGGCAGGAACAAAAATCTTTAATAAAATTTTATTAAATGGATTAAGTCCAAGTTAAATAAATCTGACAAAAATGTTTCCCATCTCTCTTGAATTAATATGGATACATTATCAAAAGTTATTTTAGTAGAGTCTATTAAATTTCTGTCTTTGACTGATTTAATGAAAATCAACAGTTCTTAACAACCAATGTCTTAAATATCAGATCCCAACACTTTTCTCATTCACATTAACCATTTTGTAAAACTAGCAACAATAACAAAAAAGGAATAAAGAGCTAGAACTTCCCTGAGGAGATATGTCTGGGTAATATATTTTGTTTTATTTTAAGATTTGGACACAATTTTCAAGCATCTTTTAATCAATTCGTAATATTTAATAATTATATTTTATAGTATTTTTTAAAAATATAGCAGTAGGCTTTTTAATGAGTGCTATAGAAAATTGCACAGTTCTATGGAGTCCTGGTGTGGCACTATAAGCTAAGCACTGGATTACTAACCACAAGGTTGGCAGTTCAAACCATCACCTGCTCCTTGGAAACCATATACAAGGTCACTGTGAGTTGAAAATGACTCATTGTCACATACCAGCAACAACAACTATATCCAGTTCAATCAAAATAAAAATTATATCCATGTTGGGAGTGTGGTACAAATTGTAAAAGCCTCAAAGAGAAAGTATAATTGAGAAAAATACACAATGAAGACATGACACTATGCAAACCTATAGGCATAATTTTAATTACCTTCCAGGCACACTATCCTTTTCTTCATATAATCCAGCTTCTCAAATTATTTGCTCATTGAATAAGTATGGCGAAAAATACAATGCTGGTGCATACATTTCCCAATTTTAAGCCATTCAATGTTGACTTGTTCTGTTCAAACAACTGTCTCTTGGTCTGTGTACAGGTTCCTCATGAGCACAATAAGTTGTCCATAGCTTGTCATGATCCACACATTCAAAAGCCTCTGCATAGTCAATAAAGCACAGGTAAGTATCTTTCTGATATTCTCTGCTTTCAGCCAAGATCCATCTGTCATCAGTCATTATATTCCTTGTTCCACATGCTCATCACTTTGGACATATTATCAGGAAGGACATCATGTTTGGTAAAGTGGAGGGTCAGCAAAAAAGAATACCTCCAACAAGGTGGATTGACACAATGGCAGCACCAATGGGCTGAAACAAAACAACACTTGTGAGGATGGCATAACACTGGGCAGTGTTTCCTTCTGTTGTGCATAAGGTCGCTATGAGTCAGTGCCGACTCAATGACACCTAACAACAACAGCAAACCTTTGCTAATTCACTTGAGATATACTATTTGTATAACCTTGTTGTTGTTGTTGTTGTTAAGTGCCGTCAAGTAGGTTCCGACCCATAGCAACCCTGTACAGGGTTTCCGAGGGTGTAAATCCTTATGGGA